>NW_025957189.1:0-92880 GCF_023159225.1 Perognathus longimembris pacificus | reverse complement strand
CATCCTAGGTATTTTATGTTTTCTGAGACTATTACAAAAGAGTTGCTTTCCTGATTTCAGCCTCGGCATTCGGGTCATTAGCATATAGAAACCCATTGATTTTTTAGGGTTTATTGTATACCCTGCAACTTTCTCAAAGTTTTGTATTAGCTCTAGTTGCTTGGGAGTAGTGTCTATGGGGTTCTTTACGTATAGGATCATATTTTATCAAATGCCTTTTCCAAATCCAGTCATAACCATGTGGTTCTTTATCTTGCTTCAGTTTACGTGTTGGATTACATTATTTGACTTGTGTATATTGAACCATCTTTGCATACCTGGGATGAATCCAGTTTGGTTGGGGAGTATGATTCTTTTTGATGACCTGTTGAAGTCGATTGCCAGGAGCTTTTTGAGAATTTTTGCATCTATGTTCATGAGGTAAATAGGTCTATAGTGCTCTTTCTGTAATGAGTCCTGGCCTGCTTTTGGGATGAGAGTTATACTGGCTTCATAGAGTGTGTCTGGTACTGAACTTTCTATTTCAATTTCATTGAAGAATTTGAGAAATATTGGTGTGAGTTCTTCTTTGAAGGCCTTGTAGACTTCTGTTGTGAATCCAACTGGACATAGGCTTTTCTTGCATGTGAGATCACTTATTGCTGTTTCTATGTCAATGCTGGATATGGGTCTGTTAAGAAGGTTTAAATCTTCATGGTTGAGTTCGGGGCTATCAATTTTTTCCTAGGAAATCATCCATTTTATGTATGTTCTCAAATTTTTTGGCATAAACTTTTCAAAATAGTCCCTTATTATGGTCTGAGTTTTGGAAGTTTCAGTAGTGATTTTATCTGCTTCATTTCTGATCTTGTTTATATGGGTTTGCTGCTTTCTTTTTGGTCAGGTTTCCTAGGTGTGTGTCTACCTTGTTAATTTTGTCAAAGAACAACTCTTTATTTTGTTGATTATTTTAAATTTTGTTTTCCTTGTCTCTAATTCATTAATTATAATTTGATTTTAATTATTTGTGTCCCTCGAGTTACTTGAGGTTTGGCGTGTTGTTCTCTTTCAAGATGATTAAGGTGCATCCTTAAATTATTGAGTCACATACTTAAATTTTTGAGTTTCTCCAATTTGTTGGTTTACGTCCTCAGAGATATAAATTTTCCTCTGAGTATTGCCTTTGCTGTGTCCCAAAGTAGCTGGTATTTTATATACTCATCTTGGTTGAATTCCATAAATATTTGAACTTCTGTTCTAATTTCTTTAATGACCCACTGGTTTTGTTACTCTCCATGTATTGTAGGATTTTCTGTGGTGCCTTTTTGAGTTGAACTCTAATTATATTCCATTGTGGTCTGAGAAAATGCAGGCAATGGTTTTCTTGATTATGAATTTGTACAGATTCTCTTTGTGCTCTGAGATGTGATCTATTTTGGAGAATGTTGCATGTGCTGCCGAAAAGAATGTGTGCTATGTCGTTGCTGGTTGGAATATTCTTTAGATGTCGGTTAAGTCTAGTTGATCTACGCAGGTTTTTATTTCTGTGGTTTCTTTTTTCAGTTTTTGGATGTTGATCTGTCCAAAGGTGATAGTGGAGTGTTAAATTCCCCAATTATCAATGTGTTTTGGGTCTGTGAATGATTGTAGTCAGTAGTGTTCGTTTGATGAAGTTGGGTGCTCCTGTATTTGGTGTGTAGATATATAGGATGGTTATATCCTCCTGTAGCAGAGATCCCTTTATTAGAATGTAGTAACCTTCTTTGTCTCTTTTTACTGTTTTTAATTTGAAGTCACTTTTATCTGATACTAGGATTGCAATGCCAGCCTGTTTATAGGCGCCATTGGATTGATAGATTTGATTCCAGCGTTTTACTTTTACAAGATGTTTACTTTTGCTGGATAGATGTGTCTCTTGGAGGCAGCAGAAAGATGGATCTTGATTTTTGATCCAACTTATGAGCCTATGTCCTTTGATTGGAGAATTAAGTCCATTAATATTGAGAGTTAGGATTGAGAGATGATCATTTGTTCCTTTCATTACAGCTACCTTGTTAAATGCTGTGTCTTCCCATTTCTTGATCTAGTATTCTAGTTTACTATTTAGGGTTCATTTCTATGTCTGTATTGTGATCTTGATTATTTTCCCTTTATAGCACGTCTTTGAGGATTTCATGTGTAGCTGGTTTGGTGGCGATATATTGTTTCACTTTTTCCTTAGTGTGGAAGGCTTTTATTTGTCCTTGGGTTTTGAATGAGAGTTTAGCTTGATACAATTTTCTTGGTTGGTAGTTATTTTCATTTAGGGATTGGTATACCTCATCCCAGGATCTCCTTGCTTTTATGGTCTCTGCTGAGATGTCTGGGTTAATTCTAATTGCTTTTCCTTTATATGTGATTGTTTTTTCTCCCTAACAGCTTTAAGGATTCTGTCCTTGGAGTGTATTGATCCTGTTTTGATCACATTTGTTGTTGGGATATCCTGTTCTGGTTTGGTCGGTTTGGAGTTGTAAATGATTCCTGTATCTCTATAGGCCTATCATTCTGGATATTGGGGAAGGATTTGGCTAATGTTTTGTTGCCTATTCCATTAAATTATTTCTACAGGTTTTCCTCAATACATCTTAGCCTTAAATTGAGCTTCCTGATTGTGTCTTGAGCTCATGGAGCGATCTGTTTTGTCGATGAGATTGGTTTTGTATTGATTTTTGAACTTTCTCCATCAACTTTAGAGAAACTTCAGCTCCTGAGTTTTGATCGTCTACCTCAGCTTGTCGGGACTCTAGGCTAGCTAATTGATTTCGATTCCCTTTTACTTCCCTCTCATCTTTCCTAATGTTTTCCATGTCATCTTTTAGGTCCTGCATTGACTTTTTGACTTCATCAACTTCATTAAGTTGGTTTTGAGTGCTGTCTCTCATATCTTTTAGCTGGGTAGCTATCTTTCATTTGACTCTTGAAGCTCATTTATCTTTCTATTTGTGGAAGCCATGAAATTCTCCATTATGTGTTTGTTTGTTGTTGTTGTTTTTGCCAGTCCTTGGCCTAGGACTCAGGGCCTGAGCACCATCCCTGGCTTCTTCCTGCTCAAGGCTAGCACTCTGCTACCTGAGCCACAGCGCCCCTTCGGGCCGTTTTCCATATATGTGGTGCTGGGAAATTGAACCGAGAGCTTCATGTGTAGGAGGCAAGCACTCTTGCCACTTGGCTATATTCACAGCCCTCTCCATTAATTTTTGCTTTGCCTTTTCATGCTATAGAATAGTTTCCTGGAGAGATTCACAATTTTTATTTATCATGTTTATCAGTAGAGTTTGTACAGCATTTTGAGGGTTGTCTTCTCTTTGATTGGCTGCTCTGCTTCCTGTTTGTTTATACAGTGAAATGAGACACCATTTTTTGCCATCGATCTTATGTTTCCTCTGCCCATTTGGTATGGGAAATCCAATCTAGAAACACTTGTGAGCACTGTTGAAGACCTCATGCATACCTTACCAGGCTCTGTTGTGTAAATCTTTGAAGTTCACAATTATATAGAGATACCTTGTATACCTGTATGTTATATGAGATTGGTGTTCCTGAAGAATACAATTTTGATATAACAACAAATCCTGTACCCTGTACTCAGTAGTTACGTATTTACTGTTACAATCATATGAGCAAATTTTGTTAGTATATTAAGTTCTTTTTGGACTGGCTGGCTTTGTCTTTGAACCCATTTGATTCACTCTGATTGAGCAGGGATACCCTCTCCCCAATAACCTGAGATCAATGGAATCAGGAGTTCCTGTAAATAAGTCAGGAGGGTCAGTTAGCGGCAATGAAGAGAAAAGAGTAAAATAATATGGAGGAGGGTGATCATTGTGGGTTATTTACAGTGACGTGGAAATGTGAAGAAGAGTAGTATTGGTAGAAAGAAGACGTTTAAAAGGATAGACAATTCAGTTAACAGAGAAGAGTGGAGGTGTTATTCCAGGGAAAGTAATTTTAAAGAAAGAGAATGTGAAGAGGAAAATAAAGAAAAAAATAGTGGAAGACAAATGCACAAAACAGAGAAAATTTATTTTAAAGAAGTGAAAAAAAAAACAACTGGAAAATCAAATAACCGAAAAATTTTTTTGCTAAAAACAAACAGGTAAAAAAAGAATATAAAAACTCAATGACATTACAGAAATGGAAAAAATAAATAAAATCTTAAAAAATCTTGGGAACAAATGGAGTCTTCCTTCCTTGTTTGGATGGGCTTTCTAGTCTCTGGTTTCCTTGCAATGGCTAGCAGTATATTTTGCTGCTTACCGTGTTTGACTTGCTTTCAGTATTTGGGGGTGGATCTGCTTTGAACTGCATCCCTTGTTGGTAATATCCTGGGTTACTCGGGTTCACACAGCTTGCAAGTGGGACTTGGGTATCCTCTGTGGATGGGGCACATGCATAGTTTTGGGAACCCTGTCTCCTCTAGTGTACTGTTGGGCCATTGAATGTGTATTCTAATTAGATGGATATCCAAATAGTTGCTGGCTTTTAGTGCTTGAATTGTGTTCTTCCTGGCTGTCCTTCATCAAAAATTTTAATGGAGAGTTTTGACATGATTCTGATATGTTTTCTTGTTGTAGAGTTCTGAACTCTTTAATTTTTTGTGTCTGGTTGTTTTTCCTGAAGGTTATGGTCTCTTAGGTGGTCAGGATGCTTCTTCTGCTTCTGTAAGGCTTCCGCTTTGAGATTGGTGTAATTCCTCTGCAATAATTATATTGAATATGAGTGGTATATCTCTGCTCTGATATACTATTCCTTTATTCTTTCCAACAATGTGCAGATTATGTCTCCTGAATTTGTCCTGTGTTTCGTGGATAAATCCTACATGATGTTTGATGGCGTTTTCGAGTGTGATAGTCCCTCTGTCGAATATCAGTGGAGTTGTCTTAGATCATGAGATCCTCGATTCTTCTTTTCGGTCCTTGGATATGCAGACTCCAATATGATTAGCTTTATGGAAATTGACCTGTTATTGGTAGCTTGATCAGCTCTCCATGTGATAGTTCCTTATGTTAAGTAATTGAATTTTGAGTCTTTTTCATGCATTGTTGGCCTCAAAATATGAGGTTCTTCTTTAGATGAGGAGTTGGCTGTATCTATTTTTACTTCCATTTCTTTCCTTATTTTTGATGTACCATCAAGAAATAGTTTCTGTGTTCCTGACATTTGTTTTTATGGGATCAGGTGTTGATTCTTCTGGCAATTTCAGCTGTCATAGCAAGAACATTTTTCTGTATTTCATCAGTATTGTTATGGGGCTTGGTGGGGGGGTTGACGACCATTTATGAAATTAGTAATAGTTCTTTGTGATTTCGCATCTGGGATGCAGGAGTTATGAAGGTTTGATTCCCCTTTTACTACACATTGGTAGCTCATATGTGGCACCACTATTGAACAAGTATATATCTGTTTCAATATTTAATAGCATTCCTTTCATCCAGAAGGCTTCCAACATTTCTTATTAACAGTATTCCTTTTTTATGTTTAATATTTTTCCTGATAATGGACATTCTTTTGGGGCTATGTCTAATATGATAGTCATTTTGATTTTCATTTCTCTTGCAGCCTGTGGTATAGAGTACTCATCATGTGTCTCCAGGCCATTCTCAAACCCGACTCAGACCGACTAATAATTGATGGTATTAATTTCATTTTCTTTATAATCGCAAATATTAGCACAACATATATTTTGTAAATATTTGTAATTCAGATAAACTTAAGGACTTCTGTTATGTGAGGTTTGTTTAGAAATACATTTCCCTAGCAACAAGATATATCCCACAATTCACTAACTTTAATATTTAAAATCTGATATTCCTCGAGAGATTACAATCTTTTTATTTGGAATATAGCTAGACACCTGTGTTTAGGGGAACCAGAATCTGTTTTGATGTCGTGAGATTTTACTAGGCCAGTAGAGGTCTCCTTTCATTTCTTTTTGGTCTCAACAAATAAACTAAATACAAATGATAAAGTATGATTTCTTGTCTTGTTTTTGGTTACCTTGAGAGTTTGTTGTCACAAGCAATATCATTAATCTAAAGCAAGGAAACAAAAACTGCTACACGTCCTAAATTTTAGACTATAGTTGCTATCATGATTTGAAAATCGTATTCCCTGAGATTTAGCCTTCAAAAGTAGATATCATGGAAAATCAATATGAAAATGACTCATAAATATGCTTATAATATTTGTAAGCTAAGTTGACATGGTAAATAGATATCAAAAGGTCTCAGGGTAAGGCTAGAATTTTTTTGTTTGACAATGTCCTGTGCAAAAGGGGTACAGTTACATAATAAGGTAGTCAGTACATATTATCTGATGTCCCACACACTCAGTGTTCTTTCCCTTCCCTACATCAGGTAGGCATTTGTGCAATACACAGTGTACCAAAATCATATATAGTAACCCATTTAGATTATGCCAAAGAAAATTCACCTAGAACTTTAAAGGTAAGGTCAAGAACATAATTCCCCCAGTGCAATTCTCTTGGAGTTGTTTTTGCTTATCCTTATAATCTATGAGCATATGTACATAAGCTGTTGAGCTATTGGGATCCACTGATAACTCTATTCTAGACCTGTTAATGTTTAGTAATTGTTTGGATTTACATACATAATGTAATTTCCTTGACCCAAACCTGTGGAAATACCATTTGAAAAGAAGATACTTGTTTTGCCAGCCTGGTCTCTATTTTTTTCTCCCAGCCTACACACAAGCACTCATATATCAAGGAGACTATACCCCTTTGTTATTTGTGTTACAGGCTTTTCTCACTCAACATTATTTGTTCAAGTTCTGCTGATTTCCCTGCGAATACCAATATTTTCTCATTTCAAATCGCTATGTTGAATTCTATTGTGTATAGCACCACATTTTTGGATCCCTTCACCTGTAGTGGGGAATCTGGGTCCTTTTCATATTTTGGCTATTGTGAATGGTGCAGCGATGAATATGTGTTTATAGATCTCTTTATAATATCATGAGACTTGTTGATCAAGATTGATGCCTAGTAGAATTATGGCTTGGTCATAAGTTCTGTATATGCTGAGCTTTTTCAGGAACCTCCATACAATTCTCCTAACTGGATGAAATAATTTGCACCTCAACTAACAGTGGAGGAGGCTTCTGTTTTGCCAGCATCCACTCCAGAATTATTATTGCCTGAATTGAATATAGGATCTTCTCATGACAGTGAGGTGGTATCTCAGGGATGTTTTATTTGCATTTCCTTTACTGCCGGGGATGTTGAAAATTTCCTCATATGTTTAGTTTGCCATTTTTGTCTCTTCTTCTGTGAAGTCGCTCTTTATATCATTTGTCCATTTAATATTTAGTGTACTGGGGTTGTAGAGGGTTAGTTTTTGAATTCTCTGTAGATGATGGAAATTAGGGCTTTGTCTGTTGCTGAGCTGGTGATGATCCTCTCCCATAGGGTTGGATGTCTTTGTAGTTTGGTGGCTATAGCTTTAGTTTCGCAGAAACTTTTTTTTTTCTAGTAGTCCCTTTTGTGTAGTCTCTCCCCTATCTGTTGTAAGCTTGGGACTATATTCAGGAAATCCTACCTCTGCCTGTAAGTTCTAGTGTCTCTCCTACACTGTTCTTTACTACTTTCAAGGATTCTGGTGTAATGTTGAGATCCTGAATCCATTTTTAGTTTTTCTTGGTGCATGATGATACGCTAGGGTCAACTTTGAATTTTCTACTTGTGCCTGCACAATTTTCCCAGCAACAGTAGTTGAAGATGCTATGTTTTCTCTTGTATATATCAGTTCATTGGCGAATATCAGTTGACTGTAAGAATGCAGCTTTATTTCAGGGTCTGCTCTTCAATTTCATTAGCTGTCACTTTTTTTTTTGTACCAATACCAGGTTGTTTTTGTTATAATGGTTCTATAATAGAACTTGAAGTCTTGTATTATGAATTCTGCTGCGTTGCTTCTTCGGGGTAGAATTTCTTCGTCTATTCTAGGTCTTATGCTGTTCCATATGAATTTGTGGGTTATTTTCTGAATTTCTGGGATGTCTTGGATATTAGATGTGGTCATCTGGAAATAGGGATTGTGGGATTTCTTTTTTGCCAATGTGGATAATTTGATGTCCTCCTCTTGCCTTACTGCTATGGCTGGGGATTCCAGCACTATGTTGAGTAAAAGCAGGGTGGGTGGGCATTATTGTCTTGTTCCTGAGTTTAGGGGAAATGGTCTTAGTTTCTCCCCATTTAATATCATAATAGCAGTTGGTCTGTTGTATATGGCTTTCATTGTTTTAAAGACTATTCTCTCTATTCCTGCTCATTCCAGAGCTTTTAACATGTATGGTTGTTCTATTTTGTCATAGGCTATTTGGACATCAGCTGAGATGATGATGTGGTTCTTTGTGTCACCTGTGTTGAATTGTTGAATTATGTTTATTGATTTACAGATGTTGAACCGTCATTGTGTAGGTCCACTGAAGCATAAGTGATCATGATGTATAATGTTCTTGATCAGTCTCTGGAGCCTGTCATCTAATACTTTGTTAATGGGCTTTGCATCTATATTCTTTAGTAATAATGGTCTATAATTTTCTTCTGTTGTTTGGACTTTGCCTGGTGTGGGGATGAGTCTAATATTAGTTTCATCGAATGAGTTTGGAATTTCCTCCTTAGTTTCTATTTTCAGGAACAGTTGGAGGAGTATTGCTATTAGATCCTCATTGAAGGTTTTGTAGAATTCACTGGGGAAACCTTCCAGGCCTCGACTTTTCTTTGGAGACTCTTGATTAGCTCCTGTATCTTGCTGTAAGTTTTTGGTTTATTTCGTTTATTTATTTCTTCTTGATTCAGTTTGGGCAGTTTATACTTCTCTAAGAATTGATCCTTTTCTGTAGAAGATTCATACTTTAGCGAGTAAACGTTCTGTTAATAGTTTCTTATGTGTGTTTGAATGTCTTCTTTATTTTTTGTAAGTTTTCTGTCGTAGTCTCTCATTTAACCAATATGAGTCTCTTCTTTTGTACGTCTTACAATGGGTCTTTCAATTTTATTCGGTTTCTGAAAGAACCAACTTTTAGTTTTATTTATTTGTTGAATGGACTTTCAAATCTCAATCAGATTTATCTCTTCTTTAATCTTTTTTATCTCTCTCCTCCAAGTTGTTTTAGATTCAGCTTTTCCTGTTTTCCTATTTTCTTATTTCTCTCAAGGTTTTACTTTTTACACCTTTTAGCTGCACCATGAGGCTATTTACCAGTTCTTATTCCATTCTTTATTGTGTGCTGTCCAGGCAATGATCTTGAACCTCAGCATTGCATTTGCTGAATCTCATAATTCTTTTTGATGTACTTTCATTGTCATTGTGGCTTATGAATTCGTTAATTTTGTCCTTAATTTGCTCTCTGTCTCAAATTTTAGATGTATGTTTTGGGTTTTGCCTGCAACTATTTGTGTAGTTTCTGTGGTATCCTTTCTTATTGAGGGTTAGGTTTATTCCATTGTGATCAAATAGAATACATGGGATAATGTCAATTCTGTACTATTTGCTGAAGTTCTTTGTGTGTACTATGACATGATTTATTTTTGAGTATGTTACATGAGCTGCTGAGAAGAATATGTACTGGACCTCTGTGGGGTGAAAAAGTCTGTACAGCTTTTTCAGATCCATGTAGGATATGGTGTTACTTAGTCTTTGGCTCCCTTTATAATCCCCACAAATTGTCTCAGATAAAGGCTAGATATTTAAGAAATTAATAAAATTGACAGATCATTTTCAAGAAAAACTAAAGAACAGGGAGAAGAGTCCCTCAGGGACTCTCCAGTCATAATTGCCAGAATAATCCAGAGTTTCCAAATAATAAGTAACAATTATTTCAAGAAACTACACTAACTAAAGAATGAACACTTGAGGGGAATGGATGAAGTTTTACATAAATATAAACTGCTCAACCTGAGGCAAGAAGATACAAAAAAAACATAAATAAAGCCATGAAATAAAAGGAGATACAAAAAGGACTGAAATATTTTCCAATTTAATAAAGCCAAGATGGATTCTCCATCCAATACTACAAAACTTTCTAAGAGGGGAAACCATCGATTCTCCACAAGCTCTTTTGCGAAATTGATGTAGAGAGAGAAATCATAACCCTTCTCCATGAAGCTAATATCATGGTAAAACCAGACAAGGACAATACAAAAATGATATTAGAAAGCAATCTTAATTTTGACCAAAGATGCACAACTCCTAAACAAAATATTAGCTAGCTGAATCCAAAAACAGAATACAGAATCCTATGTGGTTTCAGTACAAACTATGCTGTCATGCCATGTCCTTGAGGGTAGGGGCATACTCTCCAGGGCCAGGATTGTCTTTCTCATCCTTCAATGTTCATGGATAAGGAGAACCAATATTGTAAACTTTCAATATTGCTAAAGATGTTATAGAAATTCACTGAAAACTCATGAAAATCTAACTATATTCTTTAAGGAAATATGAAAAGCAATACAAAAATTCATATAAAATAGGAAGATCTAGAACAGCAAAAGTAATTGAAGGCAAAAGAAGCAGCAACAAAGGTATCAAAATGCCTGATTTCAAGCTCTATTATAACAGCATTATTAAAAAAAATACAACCTTCTATTGCCAAAAACGAGATGCATGATGAATACAATATGGCAGAACACCTTCAAAGAAACCAGAGACTTGCTGTCAGCTGATAGTTGGCAAAGGTATGAGAGACATACAATGGAAAAAAGTAGCATCTTCAATTATTGGAGATGGGAAAAAGGATCAGCACAGGAATAAAAAATCAAAGCCGACCCTAGCATAATACCAGCACCGATGTCAACTCAAAATGGATTAAGATCTCAACATCAAATGTGAATCCTAGTAACTATAATAGAACAGAGTAGCTAAGATATCAGGTCTTCTACGCCTAGGGAGGAACTTCCTGAACAGAGTCTGAGGCACACAACAGATTGGTGAAAGATTGGAAAATGGGACTACATTAAAATAAAATGTTCTGCACAGCTAAGGACATGGTCGCAAAACCAGACAGACAGCCAAACAGCAATGCAACAGACAAATATTATAACAGGTTAATGTTTCTCACATACAGGGGCCACAAGAAACTAATCCCTCCTAAATCCAGCAAATCAATCATGAAGTTCACCATGGATCTGAAAACAGACTTCACAGAAGACGAAATAAAAATGGTAATGAAACACAGAAACATAACAACCATCATTGGAATTAAATTATATGTAAATAAAAACAACACTGAAATAACATCTTGCCCAAGTCAGAATGACATGTATTCTGAACTCAAGCAAAACAAGTGCAGGAGGTGATTCCCTAAAAGAGGAAATGTACTGAACTGTTGTTGGGAATGTAAACTACTGCAACCACTCTTGAAAAGAGAGTGGAGTATCTTGAATAGAACACCCAAGGTAAAGCACATGTCCCATTCTGAGCAACAAGACCCAGGATAGGACGAGAAAACCTGCACACTCATGTTTATGTTGCACACTTCAAAAAAGCCAAGAAATGGAAACAATTCCAATGTCCCACTATAGATGATTGGATCCAAGGAAATGGTATCTCTATACAAGAGAATCCTACACAACGATTAGAAAACATTTGTAAAACAGTTTTCATTGGGACACAAACCTGGAACATAGAATGGAGCATTGGCTGGCTGATAGGTGTGTGTTAGAAATAAGTAACACAGACATGATGAAGAAAGCAGGACTCAGGTACCAATTCACGGGGTCACAAGGGACAGATGATTTGATCCAAGGAAATGGCATCTCTATACAAGGGAATAATACACAACGATTAGAAAACATTTGTAAAGCGGTATTCATTGGAACTCAAGCCTGAAACAAAGATTGGAGCATTGGCTGGCTGTTATGTGTGTGTTACAAATAAGTAACACAGACATGATAAAGAAAGCAGGACTCAGGTACCAATTCACGGGGAGACAAGGGACATGCTTGAGAGAAAGGTATCCAAAAGTGACACACAAGCACTAATGTTGATGTACATAAATTCAGGTGGATATCTATATATTAGCCAATCTGCAAGGAATTGTTTTACAGTTAATAATACTAGAAGCTACAAGCATTAGAGACAAGATTGACAATAGACATTCCTAGGCGGATAAATTTTTTTTGTTTTGGAAAAAATAATGGAAAAGAAGTTGGTTTGTGCAAGAGGACAATGTGAAGGGAGAAAGGAAAAAAAAGTGAGTAAGGAAATAACAGCTGTGAGAAGAAATTTATGCACATTTTTCACTCACCTCAATACTCCCTCAACATTTCATTGATTCTTTATTAAAAATCTCTTCATCTATCCTTTGTATTCATTATTGGTACAATGAAATTTTGCTTTGTGAGTAACTTAAACTCCTATTACCCTAGCACAAGCAATAACTGGAAGTAAATATTATCAGTTGATTCTGGAGAATTTTGAGGCTCTCTTTCTAATTCTGATCCATTAGATAGAGATAATGTGCCAAATTTGGTATACAACATCGAAGTTTTGAAACAATTGGAACATTTCCACATTATTAATACAGAATCATGTGAATATTCATATACATTTTAGATAATAAGTTATGCCATATGATTTGATTGAATCTTGTTTTTCAAACCTACTGATAGTCGAGACACAAATCCTTCTTCAAACAGGGCTGGTGGTAAACAACTTCTGTGTTCTGTTTTAGAATAGTAAAATCTATTTATAAGACACATATTTGAAATGAAGTTCAAAGACATGAACAAGACATACACAGCTAATAAGGGAGAAAAGAACATGGAACATACTAGAAAATGGAGAGCGTAATCCCAGTTCTCTGATTTACTATGAACCACATAATCATCACTAAGCATACTTTCCCCTATGATTTTGTAAAAATAATATGTTCTATGAATGATCACCACTGAGGAAAAGCTGCCATAATAATGTTGGTACATAGTTTTGCGAATATAGTTAAACTTTCAGAAATGTGAAATGATTGTGAAACATTTTCCTGCATAGATATAAATGCTGATTTATTGGAGTTCTTCCTTCTTTTAGTACACAAGAATAATGAATGGATGGTTTATATGACACTCAAAATGACCTGGCCATAAGTAGTTGAAATTACATCTACTTCCATAATAAATCTTCACTTGTATGTGTTATGAGCATCTTCTGTAACAAGAACAACACTGTATGAGTGGACACATTAAGTCCATCAATATTTCTATTCAGGTTAATGTAATTTTCCTTCTGAAAATCTATCCAAACTCATACCCAGAAAACCCATTATAAGCAGCAGTAGATTTCCCGAATCTTGTAAGTCTTCTATACGCTGTCTGAATTTGAAAGTGAGATAACCCCCAAATGTAGTTAACTGTTTCTGTGTTAATTCCCAATGATTAAATTTGAGCATGTCCTTTTATGTGACTCCATAGTAATTCAAATTTGGAAACCCAGGCTAAATATAATAGAAAAATCTATCCAAACTCATACCCAGAAAACCAATTACAAGCAGCAGTAGATTTCCTGAATCTTGTAAGTCTTCTATATGCTGTCTGAATTTGAAAGTGAGATAACCCCCAAATGTAGTTAACTGTTAATGTGTTAATTCCCAATGATTAAATTTGGGCATGTCCTTTTATGTGACTCCATAGTAATTCAAATTTGGAAACCCAGGCTAAATATAATAGAATGTTTAATTGTACTTAATATAGTAGAGAAGAATCTTAACCGTTAACAGGTGAAAATTTGATCACAAAATCCTTCCTTCAATTTTGTCTGCAAATAATTTGGAAATCATTATTTGGCTACTTTACATCACTTGCACTAAGGCATTCCTGTTGTGCCATTTCAGTAGACTTTTGAATTTCTATGTGAAATACTCTTATGTATGTTGGTGAAATCTTTGGTTTGACACGTTGGAATGGTGTTTCAATTTATTTCACTTCCACGGCAAAATAAAAAATGAAATTTCTCCAATACAATAGGGAAGCATACATGATTATGACAATTTAGTAGAAGACATAAACACCTAAGATTGGCTCAGAACATCTTGTTAGGATCTTAGAAAATATGGTTTTCAACACAAACTTGACTGAAACAATGTGTTTATTGATGCAGTTAGAATAAAAGGATTCCCACTAACATCAGGGCATTAGAATATTAATGTGGTGTTTTTTTTTTTTTTACTTTCATGCAATATTCTAAGCATATGTACACAGGAGAAACTAGACAATTGCCTGTAGACTTGAACTATTCAAACAGCATTTGACATGCATATATTTATGAAATTTTATTATTGTACAGTGTCATAAATTTCCTGCACTAATTCTTAATAAGCAATATATCTGTTTGCTCACAATAAATCAATTCACTTTTTCTTTCATATTTTAATATCAATACCCCGAGATGCTGTTAGATGAAATACATGGATGCTTTTCCATAGGGCAAAACTCATGCAGCTATTTTCTGGTGTTTAAGTAATAAATACTTAAGGGAATACTATGTTTCAATGTTCCTATTACTCCTTTGGAGGGACATAAAATATAATAGTTGATGCCTTAAAGAAATTTCATAGGGATGTAAATGCTTTCACCAAAAATGAGGCAGAATAAATATTGAAATAGAATTTTCAATAATATTTTGTCTATATTAACTCTTCAGTATACAAATATATGAGAGAACTGTAATAGAAATTTCATATGTAGTCTGCTGCCTTCAATTAAACTGTAACACGATAAAAACTAATTACATGTCAATTCAAAATCTTCTATATTCAAGAAATGGCATCCATTCCCACTCTATGGGAAAACAAGTAGGTTCAGCACTTGTAAGGATGGTGATGAGAGAATCACACAAATGGGCAGCAAATACTATGCATGAAATTTCATGTTCTTTGGGACCTCGGTATTTGTTTCTGAAGTGTTTTAATTAAGTGAGATCTGTATAACGAAATATGCTTTCATTACCCCCATTTCCGTATATTGGCTTGGTATACATTCCTGTGTATGAAATGCTTCTTAAATTGCTTATGGAGTAGACCATAAGGATGAAAGGGTCCCCACCATTCTGCTTCCAAGTAGAGTAAGCCTCTAAGAATATTGTTGCAATATATAATTTTTTATTGACCAAAATGATCGAATGTCAGTGCAAGGGATTAAAAAATTTACTACAACAATAACTAAAAAATGTTAAAATCTTTTGCAACTAATGCATTCAGGCTTTGCTTCACAGGCCTATAGACAACAGAAATATATAACTTCGAAAAACTATTACTACCTGCACAAGTATAACTATCAAATATTTTCCATGAAGATAATTGGCGCTGCCATTTCTGGGAATTATCTTGGAAATTGATATTTTTTTCCTGTACTTTTGGGAACTGTATCTTATGCCTAAAGCACTTTGTCACAAAACTGATAGACAAAAGAGATCCAATAAATGATAGATTCCTCGATTGCACCAAAAGATACTGAATTCATCCATGTTATAAAATACGAGATTTCTAATGCATTCTCCTATTTGACTGGCTCAGTTTACATTCAACTATTCCTTGTATTCATGCTTACTTTTAGGTGACACTCCACAATGTAAACATATTTGGCTTTCCTCTATCCTACTGATTATATTGCCCTTTAAATATAACATTGTTTCCACACTATTGTTTCTCCTGAAATAATGTGGAGATTATTTATTTTAATCCTCACTTCAAACTACCATGTCCTCTCTTTAATACAATTAACATTTTAATTTGCTCTCAGACATCAACCACTACATAATAAACAAAATTACATGTATAGTTTCAATTATATATGTATATATGGTTATGTTTATTTACATAGTGACATGTACAATCAGTGGGTTTCCATTATTTGTGTATGTATATGTCCATGTATGTTTATAACGACCTATGTGCTGCTATAATGTAGTGATTCTCATTTTCACAGTGTACCTTTGATAATTTAGGGAATCCATCCGTGAATTGTTAAGTAAACCCATGTATTCACATACACCTGATACAGTGTACAATTTACTACTGTCTTGAAAGAAGAAAGTGAAAGGTATTAAAAGAATCTGAAAATAAATAAGTGAAAACTCCTTTTCATTTCCCGCCAGATGTGATTTCCATACTACTGCTCTCATACTAATGTTTCTAAGACCCTAAGATATTTAATTTCTCATGTATAAATATTGATTTAAATTGGAGTGGAATAATCTTATTGTTAAAGTCATTTAAAGCTCACAAAGATACTTGGTTTCTTGATCATTTCATATTGAAATTTTTTGAAAACACAACTTGAAACATTTTGAATTTTACTCAGTAAGGAAAACTTGATTTTTGTCAATATTGACATGACCATTATGTGTTTCATTAGCCGGATCCACCCTTTTATCATCTGGGACCAGTTCTTTAAATATCCAGTCTAAATAATGCCAAAGATAAAGAAACAAAAAACTTCATTGGAATCTATCTTAGGAAGCTAATGGAATCATTACCACACCCAAAATTGATAGTGTCCATTGTTACACAAGTCATGGAGAGCTACGTTTAACAATTTCAGAAAGAAAACGTCCAATTTATATAAATAAATATGTGATGACTAAAATCAGAAAGCTTTTATTTCCAATAACTCTTCATCGTGAACTATTTTCTTTGAGGGAATTAGGTTTTTATTGCAAGTCGCCTGATATGTTTTCTTCACAAATACTAAGTCAAAAATAAGCAATTATATTTCTGTTGGCTCACATTAAATCAATGCAGGTTTTCCTTGATATTTTATTGTCTGTGCGAAGAGCTGTTGTTAACATCAAGGAAATACATGCATGCTTTTAATATGTTAAAACTCATGCTGGTGTTTTCACAAGTGAAACTATTAACAGAAAAAATATTCTTTCAATGTTCATATTATTCCTGTAGTGTAATCAAACTTTATGATGTTATATCTTACAACCATTTCATAGGGAACTATATGCTTCCAACAAAAATGATGCAACCTAAACAAACCTTTCTCTTTTTTTAGTAAGTTTGCATTATTCAGAGTTGTGAGAAAAATCTAATTGGACTTCCATCTTTATCTGCTATCTTCAATTTTATTGTAACACAATAAAAATAATTTCTATGTCCAGCCAAAAGCTTCTATATATTCATTGACTGAAGCATCCATGTTTACCCCACAACCAGAGGCCAGAAATTCAGATGAGATGAACACGTTTGTTTTGGTCATTCTGAAGGGCATCCAAATGAGGAGAATAACAGGGAAATACAGGGAATTTATAAATTGATTATATCAAGCACTCTAAAGGAATAACAACTTCTTTGAAGGGAGAAATGATTAACCTTTTACGCTCTCATGCAAAATGTTTTCCTATTTCTTTAGAAAGAGTTTTTCAGCTTCTATTTTGAAATAAAAATCACACTGCGTCAGATAGCCAGGTAGGTCACATTCTTCCTTAATATGGTTTTCCATACTGAAATATTAGCTCCGGAAAGTTCTACTTTTGAGGGGGTCTGTGTGATTATGTTTCCCTAGATGTATTGGTACGCACCAATCCTTGAATTTTGACCATTGGAATAGAAAATTGTGATTTTTCTGGCATGGTTGAAGTCACACTATTTGATCTTAATTTGAATCTTCCAAGTGTTTCAGCATGTTACACTTTTATCATCATCTCTCTCATCACTTCATAGTTAATAAGTCTTCCACCAATCCAACCTACTTTGTAATAATCAAATTTATAAAACTGCCACGGAATTGGTCACTTCTCTTCAAGTCTCTTGTTACAATAGCTGCAAAATAAATTCATTGTGTTTAATAGCCATGTGAAACTAGTGGATGCAGATATTCGACATCCCATATCCCAGAAACGATTACCACACTTCCAATCCTTGAAGACAGGAGAAATTTTTTCCAAGGTATTCATCCTACTTCCATGAATTTTCCAAAACACAACAGAAATCTCAAGTTCCCCAGTAGCGTTCCAAGAGATCTATCATTGCTCAGAATGAATATCCAGCCATAATCCAATGAAGAATCATAGATTTATTCCAGTGATGACACAGTATTTGAAGCAATTAACAAAGAATTTTAAAAAACACTTTCTATGCATTGCATTTTGAAATAATGCTTTGAACCAATGGATAAGGCACCAGAATATCTTGGGCTGAGAACAGAGGGGAAAATGGAGGCATAAAAAGGAAGAGTTTAGATATCAGTTCTAATTTGTCCACTTTGCATTCTGGCCAAACTTTATACTAAACTCATAGATTTACATCAATTTCTTTATTATAAATACTCCAAAATGAACGATATATATATATGTATATATATATACATATACATATACATATATATACGTCTTTCAAATATGTAGTATACATATATATTATATGATAGATTATGTACAGATATATATATATTAGTAACACAATAATTTCAAGTCAAGTGTATTTTAGTATATTCATTGGGATTTATCACCTAGAATCGTTATGTTATCTGGGAAATGAAGTGAATTATCTAAAAAATTGCAAAATTTAGATGAAAATCATTTCCCATTCTGGACATGCATTTATTAAAGCAAAGAATATAGGATGAAATTTCTAAGGATAAGAAATTTGAAAAACTCTATGTAATATGGAAATAGAGACAGTTCTCTTTTGTTGGGGATTATTATGGCCTGGGAAAGACTGCCCTTCCACCAGCCTTGGGACAATAGAAGCCCCTCCCACCTTTTGACCTCTACCCCTTGGGAGGTGAACACGTGTGTGCCACCATGATGGGATTGTCCCGCCCATAAAGGGAAGTTTCGTGATGTCACTTGATGAACGTGACCCCTAGCCTATGACTGACCCTTTGGCCAGCCCCCTTTCTTTCCCGCCATTACTTCTATATAAGTGCCCTTCCATATTAAAGTCTTTGAGACGCATTCCACCACCGCAGCGTGTCCCTGATGCCTTCCTTTCGCCTCCGCCCTCGGTAACATGTGGGGGGAACTGGGGGGAGGGGAAGCTTCAGCAACCCGTCCTCTACTTAGCGTTTGCCCATGTGAGCACGCCTTTGGCCTTCCGCTGGCGGAGGGCCAGGCTGGGTGCTCTTTCATAGAGTTTGTGGTTACCATTCTCCCCGTGGGGGAGAAAGGGGGTCCAGAACCCCAACATAAATGGCGCCCAACGTGGGGCCGAATTGTACGGCCGAGAAGTTCGGGGTACAGTATCCCCACAGATTTTGCTAAGTAGGGTTTTAGAGGAGGGTCCTGCCCATCCAGATGGGGCAGAAGCATGGAGACAAGACAGGCTCGCGGGACGCGGCGCCAGAGAGTTGCCCCGCCGTGGCGATTTGGCGCCGGGCGGCGGAGGGAGCGGGGCGCGCTTCCCGCGGAAGCATGTCAGTGGAGCAGTGGGGCCGGAGCAAGAGGAATGCGACCCCGGGCTGGGGTCGGTTAGTTCTGCTCTGTGCGCCCCGGGCCAGACGGCGGTCCCGGCACCCGCAGCGGCGCTTGAGAAGCAGTGGGTGGCCGAGCGCCGGAGCGGTTTGGCTTGCGCGGGCTGAGCTGAGTACACTGGGCTCTGCGCGGCCCGGGTTCGCGAGCTGCGTGCGCTGGGGCCCGCGTGGCACCAGGCGTCTTTTGCGGTAACATTTCGGCGGCCGAGCACGGCGTGGCGGAAGCGCGGTTCCGCCATGTGGGAAGCTGTGGCATGGCGGCGGCAGAGCGTTGGGGATGGCTGCTGCTTTGGCCAGACTTGTATTTACAATGGCTGGGCTGGAGCCAGTGCGGCCCCAGCCCGCGGATGGATTAAAAAAAAAAAAAAAAAAAAAAAAAAAAAAAAAAAAAAAAAAAAAAAAAAGCGTGGCGTGCAGTTTAGACCATGGGATGGTGTCCCAGTTGGGGTGCGTGGGCTGCTGCAGCCCGGCAAACTGCTTTATGCCCGCCGATGGTCGTTAAGCTCAGAAATTCGGGTGAGTTGGTTGAATCCTGATTTCTCTGACTTAACACACACGTGGAGCACAATGGGGCGCGCCATATTGGAGGCGGGGCCCCACCCATTCCCCCCAGGTGAGGGGCGTGCCAGACTCGCCTGGGCTGGCCGATTGCGCTGCAGCTGAGAGAGGCAAGCACCCCGCTGTGCTTGCCTGCACTTTTCTCTCTGTGTCAGCTGCAGACGGGGTTGGAGACAGGAAAGCCTCAAATTATAAACTAAAATGGAATATTGAAAGGAAAACAAAGAGTTTTGATACAGCAATAGGTAATTTGATTGAACTTCCATGTTTACCAGTTCAAAGAGATAAAATCAACTGGAGTTTTCTAGATGGATAAAAGGGTTTGCTTGTCCACTGTGATTTAAAAATTGTCATGTTGGGAGTGTGTAATTAACAGGTTTCCCTTTTGTTTTTTATTCAACCACGTGGTTCCATTATGGGCAAATTAATATCATTTGCCGCTGGAATTCCAGAAAATTTAAATGGCCAATCAAAGCAATTTTAAAGAGCGCTCAGGTATTTTTGTGTGTGTGTGTGTGTGTGTGTGCGCGCGCGCACGCGTGTGGTTGTTGGTAAGATTTAAAAGCATAACAATAGGTTTCCATCCCGGTGTTCGATGGAGATAAAGGTGCCTATAAAAATTTCCATAAGGTTCAAATATGCAACATGTGGTAAAAGTTCACCAGTATGTTATTTTATATTCAGTGTGTTTCCATAAGGTTCAAATATGCAACATGTAGTAAAAGCACAATGGTATGAAATCAGCATGTTATTTTATACTCAGTGTGTTAAAAGTTAAGTGTGCATGTAGCCTTAACAACTCTTTGGCATAAATTAAGATTTTACCTTCCCATTTTCTCTCCTGTGTTCTCATAAACTCTCAAGATCAAGAAATTGAGATTGCTTCATACAAATGTGACTATTAACCTCAATTTTCCTGACCCAGGATTAATATACTGCTTTATAGGATACAGGTGGACAGATGTTCTAGCCGCATGGACGGTCGCAGCTCCTGGATAGGAAGATGCCACCACATTCTGTTCCCAAACTGCCTTGTTTCACTACTAATGATTCTTTGCTCTCTCTCCCATTGGAAGCTGCTCGAATGATTTATGAGCCTTGAGTAGGATGTGAATAGTTCCATCTTAACAGTTACTCCAGGTTAAATCACCATAGTTATGTTAGTGGTCACAGCAAGCCAGGTAAAATTTTGGGATTAAGAAAGTCTTTGAATTTTGTGATTAAGAAAGTCTTTTCACCCTGCTTAAACCAGAAGGGCATCGATATACCAGAGCCAGAAGTGCTGAAAAAATTTTGAACACCCTAACCAATCTATATAGAAATTTTACAGGCAACCCAGAGCAAGATGTGAGCAAGAGATACCACTACAGCTTTGCCTCGAGTTCCCCATCGCATGGCATGGAACTTGCCAAATGGGGATGAGGGACGCAGCCACTTCCGAGACTGAGGATTCCACAATGCTTTAACCCTTTGCCCTTGGTTGTCATTTATCTGTGTTCTCTTTCACTTGCCAGTGGGATTCAATGGCGTGATTCAAGTTGATGGCATGTAAATCTCATGTTTTCTAAGTGTTATAGCCAAACCTTCACAAGCAGTTTTTGGTCAGTTCTCAACGGGTTACAAATGGATTATCTCTGTGTTTTTTCCTTGTTGCTCAATTGGGAATAAAAAGGGCTTGTAGGACTATGACTCCCTGGATAGTTCAAAGCCAGCCCGGGCAAAAGGAAAAATTTCTCCAAAATCCCACCTCCCAGTTAAACAGCAAAGAGCCAGATTGAGAGCTCAACCACAGAGAGCGAGCAAAAGGCTGAAGCAGCACCGTGACTCAAGTGGTAGAGCACTAGCCTTGAGCGAAAGTGCTCATGGACAGTGCTCAGGCCCCGAGTTCAAACGCGGATGGGAAAATGCAATTCCAGCCACAAACGTTAAAATTCCTGGGACTTAGCCAGTCCAGGAGACGGAAAGGTGGAGTGGAGTGAGAGGAGAATGGTGCCATATTATCCTAAAGGGAGCTGCCTTGTTTCACCCTTTCAAAATGGATCAGAGCCGGGAAATCGAGAGAGATAATTCCTGCCCATTTTCTTCTTTTTTGCCAGTTGTATATAGGTGTATATATATATTTATTTATTTTGCCTCTGACTGGCTATGCCAAACCAGTTTTCTATCATTAACCACTTCTTTCAGTCGTTTCTCCTTACTCGTTCACTTTACAATTGGGTTTATGCTCCAAAAAGGGAACTGTTCCTGGCTTATGCCCAGGGTGTGTTCTATGCCATTCATGCCAACCAGCTCTGAGAACTTGTCGATACTTTGCCTGACCTTTTCACAAGTGTCTTTTGACAGAATAACATCTCTTGCTGAGATCACCAATGGGGAATTTGCCGTTCACAGTCGTCACCCTAACACAGGCCTGAACCCTGGAGGCACCAGCCTTGGAAACTTCTGGGTATGCCCAAAGACTCAGGGGGGGCTGGAGAAAACCATAGCGCTCTCTGGCCCTAGTGACCATACTCATGGTAATGATGGGGACTTTTTGCCAGCTACACCGGACTGCCAGGCTGACCAGGGGCCCTTGATTTACGTCGCCCCCTTGACAGCAGGAAGTAGCTACAGAAGACGAGACCTCCATCCATACTCCCTGCCTGGTGGCCGCCGGTGTCATAATTTAAAAAAAAAAAAAAAAAAAAAAGGGGGAGGTATTCCCCAGGATTAATTAAGGATTCCCTAGGATTAATTAAGGATTAGTTATGCTTATGTTAATTATCCAGAAATTTTAAATCATCCCGAATCAGTGTGGGATGGAGTACAGTATATGTGTTTTTCCAGATTGGAAAATTAAACCCAGAGCACCCACTCTGGAGAAATGTTTTCTTGTTTTCTCCAGGAAAAGGAGGACCATGTTGGACTTCTGCTCTCCCATGAAAATATGGAAAGTAGGACTGCCTACGGTAGGAGGCAACCAAGCTTCCTTTCCTTGTCTGCTTTCTAGATTCCTTCTTGAGCATCTCATGGCTCATGGAAAGTAGGACTGCCTACGGTAGGAAGCAACCAAGCTTCCTTTCCTTGTTTGCTTTCTAGATTCCTTCTTGAGCATCTCATGGCTCAATGTTTTGCTGTGGCAATACTGCCTACAGCGTCACACAAAGAAACCAAAGGAATTTTGCACCGTGCTTCTCCTTTCCTCTCCCCCTGCTGCTAGACTTGGGGAGTCCCGTTGGAAAGAAAATAGAAGCTGAGGGTATTGACACTCAACCCCAATGTTTTATGATAGAAATGTTTAAAAGGGTAAATGCAAAGGTTTAACACCTTGGCTTCAATGTTTATATAAAAGAATGTTTTACTAATCACTTATGTTTGAGTTATCAGCTACTGTGAACTGCCGGGAATGCCAGAGTTTCAGCTTCTACCTCACCAACAAAAGAGGGCTGCTGTCTGCACCTTCCTGCACTTGGCAGAAACCAGCTGAGGATTCTGACTTCTGGACATAGCCAGATGGATGGACCCTTACCTACCCCTCACCCCAGTTTTGTGGAAGGGGCCCCACAGATCTTATGTCAGCATTTGCCTTATGCCCACACATGCCATGTGTTTACAGCATCCCCTGCTTATTGAAAAAAACAAAAGGGGGAGATGTTGGGGATTATTATGGCCTGGGAAAGACTGCCCTTCCACCAGCCTTGGGACAATAGAAGCCCCTCCCACCTTTTGACCTCTACCCCTTGGGAGGTGAACACGTGTGTGCCACCATGATGGGATTGTCCCGCCCATAAAGGGAAGTTTCGTGATGTCACTTGATGAACGTGACCCCTAGCCTATGACTGACCCTTTGGCCAGCCCCCTTTCTTTCCCGCCATTACTTCTATATAAGTGCCCTTCCATATTAAAGTCTTTGAGACGCATTCCACCACCGCAGCGTGTCCCTGATGCCTTCCTTTCGCCTCCGCCCTCGGTAACATGTGGGGGGAACTGGGGGGAGGGGAAGCTTCAGCAACCCGTCCTCTACTTAGCGTTTGCCCATGTGAGCACGCCTTTGGCCTTCCGCTGGCGGAGGGCCAGGCTGGGTGCTCTTTCATAGAGTTTGTGGTTACCATTCTCCCCGTGGGGGGAGAAAGGGGGTCCAGAACCCCAACACTCTTTTGTAATTTAAAGCATTTCAAACGTTTCAGAAAATATTCCACAGTGTGTTTCAGGTATAGAAAATCATCTGTGAAACAGGTTTACCCAAGGACGTCACCCAATATGAATGTGTTTCTCTCAGTGACTATCTCTCATTTTCTCCTAGATTAATGGAATTATGACACAACGAATGGTGATGGATTACCACATTATCAAAATGGATATTTAGAGAAAAATTTGTTATTGCATTTTGGAATGATTAAGTCAATGTTTCTCTGTTTTAAACCTTATGGAGTATTCACCTAGAAAGACAAAATTATAGCAATCCAATTTTCATTTCTCCTTGTTCTCATACTTCTATTGAGAAATGATTCCCCAGGATTTTGTGTTTTATTAAGACAGTAAAATCATCAAAGAATTTTGGGAAATATTTACATACTTCATAAATTTGAATTCACGTTGTTACCAAAGCGAACAAAATGCCTCTTTGGGATAGCCAAAAATGTATTGTTTCTTGTTCAATGACTTCCATTTAATATTTTAAGTACTATACTCAATAATGAAATGATATATTGCATATATAAAATATTAAAGCTTTTTTCATAATTATGGTATCCATAGTGAAACTCTAGGTCTTCCTGAGGAAGTAAAACAGAGGAGAGTAACCAGAGAATAACTGCTTTATGTGATAAAGGTAGTCCTACTGCAAACTCAGTAATCATATATTAGGTTGTGATGACTACAATTTCAGGTGTTGTTTTAAGGAACTCACCTAACAATTATCAGTATAATGCATTTGAAAACATCACAGCAACTGCTCTAAAAAGGGTAACCTCTTCTTACAAGAAATGAAATCAGACTTTGCTGCACAAGCATATGGAAAACACAAACGTGTTACTAACAATATTATTACTACTTGCTCAAATATAACTACTAAATAATGTAGAGGAAGATTTTGGCGACATACCTTTCTGGGAACTATCTTGGAAAATGATCTCATATTTTATTTTGTAAAAGTAGGAGTGTTGAACTGGGGAATGTATATTGTATTAACGCAGCTTGGAAGAAACCTGATTGACTAAAAGCACCAAATGTTTGCTAGTTGCCAGGATTAAAGCATAGAGTTTGAAATTCAGCATTTCAAATACTGGTAAGAATTCTAATGCAAGGTCTTATTTGAGTGGTTCAGGTTTACTTTCAACTATTCTTTTTATTCATGCCTATGTTAATACGATATTCATCAATATAAACACATTGAGATTTCCTTCTCTTTATTACTGATATTGTCCTTTAAATAAATGTTTTAACAGTGTGTTTTTTTTTCTCAAATTTTTATTATCAAACTGACGTACAGAGAGGTTACAGTATCATACGTTGGGCATTGGATACATTTCTTGTACTGTTTATTGCCTTGTCCCTCATGCCCCCCTCCCTCCCCCCCTTTCCCTCCTCCCCCCTGGTGTTCAGTTCACTTACACCAAACAGTTTTGCAAGTATTGCTTTTGTAGTTATTTCTCTTTTTTTACCCTGTGTCTCTCGAATTTGGTATTCCCTTTGAATTTCCTACTTCCAATACCAGTAAACACGGTTTCCAATATACTCAGATAAGATTACAGAGATAGTGTAGGTACAAACATAGGAAGGTGATACAAAACATTAGGACAAATGGGACTGCATCAAACTCCAGAGCTTCTGCACGGCAAAGGACATAGCTCTCAAGATAAACAGAAAGCCCACAGACTGGGAGAAGATCTTTACCGGACATTCAACAGTGTGTTTTATATTGAATGATTCTACAGATTATTTCGTTTCTTCACTCTTCAAAACAACATGTCTGTCACGAATTTAATTATTTATTTTGCATATACGCATCCAAACATCCATACTAAATTTAGGTACACACACACACACACACACACACACACACACACACATATATGTATATGTGTATGTACACATATATATGTACATGTATACAGAGAGATATATAAATAGTGATATACATACATATATATTCACATTCCTATCTAAATGTAATCAATGGGTCTATATGATATAATGTATGCAGATGTACATATATCAATATATATATATATTATGATTTTTTCACTTGTGCCCCTCATCTTGACTATGTTAGTTGGAATTATTACTACTCCCTATATTTTTATTGTTTATTTATCCAACATCAATTTCATTAATTTATGGAATCCTTCCAAGTATAATCCAGTAAATGAACAATTAATTCTCATTCTCATTCTAGAACTGAAAAATTTACTTCTGTGGTAATGCAAAAGAATGAAACGTAGCACGAGATTATTCAGATAAGTAATTGAAAATTCCTTTCCATTGTTTAGCTAAATGTCTTTTGCATGCTACTAGTTGCATTTCCCAAGTGTTTCTGAGATGTAAATGATCACCTATAAGTTTAAATATAAAATGGAAACCAACTCACAGATTTCTTTTAAATTAATCTTAGGCTTAGTAAGAAATTTGTTTTCACGAATTTCAGGTTGAAATTCTTTCTGTCTTTCAAGAGTACATATTCAGAATTTTACTCACTGAGAAAATGTTGATTTTGTCAGTATTTGCATGTGCATTTTCTATTTCATTAGCCTGATAAACTGAAAATGAAAACCTTTCATCATCTGGAACCAGTTAGTCTCAAATATGAAGGAAGTGTAGCAACGAATACTTCCTAAATTACTTGAGAGCATTCTATACTGATGTGCTGTGTATTCTTTTAAACATCTTCCAAAACAGGGATTTCATTTAATCCAATGGATTCTTGAATGTATTGTGAGTAACCTCTGAATCAGCGCTCTTGCCTTTAATCATCAACAGTTTCACATTTTTTGTCACATTTATCAAACTGGAAGGACTATTATCCAATTCACAGAATAATAAAAATTATATAATTACTTAAGAAAAGAAGACATTTGAGACTCTCTTAATTAAATCAACCCCAGCTTAATTTCTTGCCATTGGAGGAAAAAACACCATTTCCTAGATACAGAGAGGTTCTGATTTGTTTCCAGTAGATACACGAATGAAGAACATGCTGTTCAGATTTTTTCCCTTGTACCTCTGTATTCAATGATGTCCTCACTTCGATGATAATGATACTTTATTGTCCACCCTTTGACACATTTCCTTGAATATTTGCAGAGAATATTTTTAAGTAATCAGAGTGTGTGGAGACTTAGGAATAAATGTGTCTTTTGTGATTGCAGATAAGAGTACACGTGTGCAAGAGGAATTTTAGTTTTCAGTGATCATTATAAATTTCATATTGCATTCAGTTAATCTTTGCAGATACACTATACATGGCATATTACAATAGGCTATATACTTGGTTATCCACTTTCCCACAGAACAGCCAGTATTTTTACAGATTGAAGTTCTAAAGGATTCTGAAAATTTCAGTTTTGTTCTTTTAGACAAACACTAATTGCATCGTGAATTCAATTTATATAGAAATATACCTCCATAAAATAATTGTCTCCTTCGGTGGCCTAATTTCATAAAGAACTGTGGTTGAGGACTCATGCTTCACTGTAATCTGTTTCAATGTTACAAGTGTAATGTTCAAATTGATATTTCAGGAAGTTAAAAATGCTTTTCCTCATATGTACATGATTAGGGTACAAGATGGAAGACATCATACTGGCAGATGTGTAATGGAAGTCATCACAGGTTCAAGTGGCAGGTGAGGAGATATCAGGGAGATTACCATCAATGGGAAGAAGATCACGTGAATGTAAGTACAAATGTCTCCAGTGCAAGATATCATAATACCAGGTAGTCAGATGTGGTATTCCAATTTCAATCCAGAAGTATGATAGGATTTAAGAGATGTACAAAATGGCTAACGTACTCAGATCATGAACTGAACATGACATAAATTATTCATATCCCAATAATGCCAAATAGAGACAACAAGCCTGGTCCCTTCCTTCTGAAAACACCTTTATGGAAAACTGTGGATTTTTGTCTATTTGCAGAATTTGCTTTCCTTGTTGAGATTGGGGGAATTCTCTTTGCCTCTTTTCTTTTTCAGTACGTAGGTGACTATATACTTTGTTCCGATTAGAGATTTTCAAAACTATCCAACAAAACCACAGATATCCTAATTCCTCAGTCCCATGTGGCTTTTTTCAGATATTCTTTTGGAATAAGCATAGAACTAATGTAATACCTCAGTTCCACAGAGTTAAGGAAGAAAATCACCTCTAGTCAGCTGGACTAGTAAAACCCCTCATGTCATTACCATTGTGCTATGAGGCATTCACTTTTATACCGTTTTCTTTTGGTTCATACAGGGCATATTTGGAAAAAAGTAACTACCAACGATTAATACTTATTTCAATATACGGTGGTAAATCCCAACATTCAGAAAGGTACTGTTCTGTATCTAACAAATTTTTTAATACATTTGAAATGAAACCACCTGGAGTTTTAAATTTTCTTTGAAGAAAATCGAGGTGATTCCTGAAGAATGTCATTTAACAGCTAACTCTGATGCATGTGATTAGATATATGTGGTACGTGGTCTAGGAAATTTTAATTAATTTGTAAATTTTAATGCTTTATTATGTAGCTCAAACAGTTCTGAATGAATCTGCCAAAATTCTCCATATTAGACATGTCTCACCTGAAAAATATGTGACAGGAAATGTGACATCAATTAAATTTTGTTGATTTCATTTGATGTAAATATGACATAAAGTTGGTTTAGAGGGATTCAGTCTATCCAGACGACCGACCACTTTCTGGGAGAATATTTTATTGCATAATTTCTTTATCATTTTACATCACTGTGAACGTATGGCAACAATTTGATGCAAAATACCATTAATAAGGATTTGTACAGGTAAGGGGAAAGTATAATATTTGTAGAATTTGAATTTTTTCACCAATTCTTATTTTAAAAATATATCTTCCGGGCTGGGAATATGACCTAGTGGCAAGAGTGTTTACCTTCTACACATGAAGCTATGGGTTCTATTCCCCAGCACCACATATATGGAAAATGGCCAGAAGGGGCGCTGTGGCTCAGGTGACAGACTGCTAACCTTGAGCGGGAAGAAGCCAGGGATGGTGCTCAGGCCTTGAGTCCAAGGCCCAGGAATGGCCAAAAAAAATTTTTTTTTAAATATATCTTCCAATGATATTGGAAAAAATTACACTAATTAAAGTTAGCCAGACCCAAAGAAGCATGGACTCTATTGTCTCCCTCATAGGGAATAATTAGCACAGGTTTAGGCTCGTAACAGCAAATGATCACAAAAGCCCAATAGCTATACATTATGAACACATAAGATGTTGCTAATTGAAATGAACGCTATGTTCTGGAAACGAATTTTATATCACTGTTTGAATAACGTTCAACATGCCATGTGAAACTGTAACTTCTATTGTTGATAATCTTCTTGTATCCCCTTCCTTTGTTTGTACATGAACTATACTGTATCTTATCTGAGTACATTGGAAACTTTGTATACTGTTATTAGAACTAGGAAAGTGATAGGGAATACAAACCTTGAGAGACACGAGACAAAAAGAAGAAAAACTACAAATGTAATACTTGGAAAACTGTTTGGTATAAATCAACTGGACAACGTATGAGGGGAGAGAAAAAGGGGAAGGGCGAGGGGAGAATGAGGGATGAGGTAAACAAACAGTACAAGAAAAGTATCCAATGCCTTACAAATGAAACTGTAAACTCTCTGTACATCAGTTTGACAATAAAAATTAAAAAAACTTCACCACAAATACAAAAAATACATAAAATTTGTAAACTCAATTGCTATGAAAAACTATTTACTTACAATAATGTGGTGACTTTTGTGTCAGCATAGAACAGACACGGGAACTTCAGGGAAGATGGATGCGGAGCAGCAGAGCCCTAGCTGAGCTCCCTCCGACATCACATTTTTCTCACCCCATAGAAACTTTTACTCCTAGAAAGAAAGCCAGAGAAAGTTCTAACAGTATAGGGATTCTGGCCAGGAAGGAAAAATTGACTTTGCTCGTTTAATAATACAGATTTGAGGTCCGTGTGGCATCCCGCCGCTGCGCCAGTGCCGGCGCCAGAACCGTGCCTGGCACAGTGACTGGCACTCCACAGTGCTGAAGCAAACAGCATAGACCAGGTAGAAATCCTCCAGATGGCGGCTGAGCACAGACGACCTGAAATCCCAGAGAAAGCATGAGTACCCCAGGAAAAATATTCTCACTTGTGCCCACAGAGGAGCTTCTGGAAGGCAACCCTTTTCCTAAAGCCATAGAAAAGTGCCATTTTTGACCCTGGTAAAGGGTCACACCCGATTGGATCTAAAGCAGGCCTGGGGAAAGTGAGGTCAAAGTAGCCATCTTTGAAAAGGGCAAGAGAGACTGACCAGTGAGAGTCAGCTCTGCCCAAGAGAATGCCACCTGCCAGGAGGTAGGTGTGTCTTGGGCCATGGCTTAGCCAGAGGTGCCCCACCCTGCCTGCCAGAATTTCTAAATTTAAAGCAAAAGCAGCAAGAAGCTACCAGTGGCAAGGAAGCACCAGATGGGGGAACAAATATTTCCTGAGACAAATAAATGATCCCGTCACAGAGGAAGCCCAATTCCCATCCTGAATGAGAGCTGAATTCCATAGCCAGCTCCACCAGGTGCCCGCCCTGCCCAGGAGGGGGAACCTTCCCAAGGCAAGCAATGCTCAGCTGGGTAAACCAGGTCAGAGGCACCCTGTCCTGCTGAGTCCACAGCCTATTCAAAGCCAGGCATTAAAGGCCCCAGGCCCACAGCAGACAGAGGAGCCACGGTTCCCCAAACTGCTCATCTACAGAGGACGCCCAAGGCCTACCTACAAGCTGTGTAAACTACAGAGAGCCAGGATTGCACCAACAAAGGAGAAGGGTCAGAACAGATCCACCCTCTCTTAACTGAAATCAAGTCAAACCAGCCAATCAGGAAAATACACTGCAGACCAGACACAAGGAAACCAGAGACTGGGGAAGGGCTACCCACACAAGCCAGACTCCATTATTTTTCTTCTCAAACATATTTTAAACTTTAAAAAAAAGTTTTTTTAAATTTTTTCACTTCTAAACATCATTGATTTTTCTTTTTCATTTTTACCTGTTTCTTTTATCAAGTTTTTTTTTGTGCTATTATTTTGGTTGTTTCTTTTTCTGTTTCTTGTTCTTTTTCTTTTTTCTTGTTAAAATAATTTTTCTCTGTTTTATGCATCTGTCTTCCAGTATTTTTACTTCATTTCTCTCTTTGTATTCTATTTCTTTAAAAATTACTTTCCTATGAATACCACCTCCACTCTTTCTGCTAACACTCAGTTGTGTATCATTTTACCCTTGTTCTTTCTACTGATTCTACTCTTCACATTTCCACGTCACTGAAACTAAACAAAAATCACCCCCCCCTATATGTTTTACTCTATTCTCTTTACTACCTCTAACTTACACACCTGACTTACTGCCTGGACTTCCAAGTTCAATGGACTCCTGGTTATTGGATAGAGGTTATCCCTGCTTAATCACAGTGAAACAAAGGGATTCATAGAGAATGGCAGTCCTAAAAGAACTTAATATAAGAACAAGAATTGCTTATAGGGTTGTAACAGTAAATATGTAACTACAGAAAACAGTGCCCAGGATCGGTTGTTATATTGAAATTGTAATCTTTAGGAACACCAAATCTAATTTTATAAACAGGTATACAAGGTATCTGTATATAATTGTGAACTTGTAAGATTTACACAAGAGTGCTTGGTAAGGGCTGCTTCGGGTCTTAACAGTGCTCACAGGTGCTGGTAGAATGGCATTACCAATCCAAATGTGCAGAAGGAACACAAGAAAAATGGCAAACATGGCAACAGTGTACTCTACAACAGAATAGTAGTAGCAAGTAGCCACAGTGTTCATAATGATGAAAAAAAGATTTAAAAAGATAAGAGTTAATATACCATAAATCTGGAGCTAAGGAAGGTACCAAGTAAGAAGGAATGTTGGGGAAGGAGAAAAAAGAGAGGAAAGCAATGAATGATATATAGAAAAGGGATGGAGTGATTAAGCACAGGAAGACAAGAAGAGAGGAAGGAAGACTGGAGGGAAGGTAGCAAGGAGGGAAGAAATGCAGGCAGGAAAGGAGGCAGGGAGAGCTGGATTGTGGTTTGTATCCACAGTGTTTGGGATTGAATTAAAAGTAGAAGAATGGAGAAAGAAGGATCCGAACGGAATCCTGGGGAAGGAGAGAGAGACAAATGGAGATAAAGAGGAAGAAAAGTAATCAGGAAAGAAGGACAGCAGAAAGGAAGGAAGGATGAGAGCAAGGGAGAATGTGTGGGAGATAGAAGTAAGGAACCATGAAAGCAGTGAGAGGTATGATGAAAAACAAACGATATTTCATGGGAAGCAAGGAAATTCATAAAAATACATTGTACATTTATAAAGCTGTGCTTTCCTTGGACACTACTTAGTACATTCATATCAGATATTCAGTATTATTTGCTTGACATAAAAAGCTGTAGTGTCACTTCATATAGGGAAAAATAAAACAGTTTGTACTATAGAAAATATTATTCATCCGCTGCACAGGGTCATGAGATTTCTAAGTGAACTTCTAAGGAAGGCTCAACATTATTCTTCTATGGAATGCAAGACTCGCATTGACAAGTTGACTGCCAGAGTGACAGAAAGAACACTGTTCCCTGAAACATCTCATGGGAATGCTCCACTCTGGATATTTCTATCCTCCAGATGACACCCTGATGAGGCCATCTGGCAGTGCCTTCAAGGAACACAGATGACTTGTTGATATTAGGAAGAGTTAGAGACAACCAAAGTCTGTCAAATAGACAGTAAGAAACTACAAAACCAAGAGACAATTGTAATGACAGAATGCCTACAGACACAAAACCTGACCCACCAGGTCCCAAAAGAAGGGATGACATCTTGCCTCTTTTTTCAAGCAGGAGTGTAAACTTGCGTCCAAGTCACCATGTCACCTACCCAGCACTCACTGATCTGTGTAGGTCAGTGCATGAAACACAAACCAAACACCACTAGAGGATTTGTCAAAAGACTTATGCAAAAGTTGACCCGGGGAAAACTCTGGGTCACGGGGTCCCCATCACAGTCTTGGGGGTTGTTCACTAAATTCCCAAAGCCAGCCTAAAATAAAGTGACTCTAGTAAGAATTTTCTCTTCTCTTTTATGGGAAATGATTTACATGGCATGTCTCAAGTTCGGTAAAGTTGGTCATTTACATGAAATTGTAGAAAATATGTCTGTGACTACCAAAAGTCAGGGACAGAAGAAATAAAACACAATGTGACTTTATATATTGTAAAATTCAATGTGTACCAAGTTACAAAAAAGTCACACATGTTTTTTCTTCCAATAGTGGGTGTGTAAAATATTCTCGAAAAGTGCAGGGAATCACAAGACAGGCACATCAAAGACCCAGAAAAGCTACAAATCAAAGAAAGGTTGGACAAATGGGACTGCAGCAAACTGCAGAGCTTCTGCACGGCAAAGGACATAGCTCGCAAGATAAACAGAAAGCCCCACAGACTGGGAGAAGATCTTTACCGGACATTCAACAGACAAAGGCCTCATCTCTAAAATATATGCAGAACTAAAAAAATTGCCTTTTCCAAAACAAAACCACAAAGAACCAATAGCCCCCTCATCAAGTGGGCTAAAGACTTACAAAGAGACTTCTCTGATGAGGAAATGAGAATGGCCAAGAGACATATGAAAAAATGCTCTACATCATTGGCCATAAAAGAAATGCAAATCAAAACAACATTGAGATTCCATCTCACCCCAGTAAGAATGTCATATATCAAGAAAACTAACAATAACAATTGTTGGAGGGGATGTGGCCAAAAGGGAACCCTACTTCATTATTGGTGGGAATGTAAAATGGCTCAGCCACTCTGGCAAGCAGTATGGAGATTCCTCAGAAGGCTAAAAATAGAACTCCCCTATGACCCAGCAGCCCCACTTTTGGGTATCTATCCCAAAGACCACAAACAAAATCACAGTAATGTTCATTGCAGCACAATTTGTCATAGCGAGAATCTGGAACCAGCCCAGATGTCCCTCAGTCAACGAATGGATCAGGAAAATGTGGTACATATACACAATGGAATTTTATGTCTCTATCAGAAGGAATGACATTGTCCCATTTGTAAGGAAATGGAAGGACTTGCAAAACAATTATACTAAGTGAAGTGAGCCAGACCCAAAGAAACTTGGACTGTATGGTCTCCCTTATTGGGAATAATTAGTACAGGTTTAGGCAAGTCATAGCAGACCATCACAAGGCCCAATAGCTATACCCTTCTGAACACATAAGAAGATGCTAAGTGAAATGAACTGCATGTTATGGAAACAGTTGTAACTACTTTCAACGTCCTATGTGTATCTGTAGCTTCTATTATTGATGATGGTCTTGTATCACCTTCCTGTGGTTGTACATACACTATCTCTGTAATCTTATCTGAGTATATTGGAAACCGTGTATACTGGTATTGGAAGTAGGAAATTGAATGGGAATACCAAATTTGAGAGACACAGGGTAAAAAAAGAAAAACAGTTACAAAAGCAATACTTGCAAAACTGTTTGGTGTAAGTGAACTGAACACCTACGGGGGGGGGAAGGGAAAGGGGGAAGAGAGAGGGGGGTATGAGGGACAAGGTAACAAACTGTACAGGAAATGTATCCAGTGCCTAACATATGAAACTGTAACCTTTCTGTACATCAGTTTGATAAAAAAATTGAAAAAAATATTACATGGAACTCTATTTCTTTGTCTTGTATGGTGGGTAATGGACACCCAATAGTGTTTACACCAATGTTGGGATAAAGAAATGCCAACTGTGACTCATTTAATGTCATCTGCTTTTCCCTCCAGCCCTCCCAATTTGTTTCATTTTGCAATCATATAATTGCAGAAAGTGATACTCTTAGAGTACATTATCAAAGATGGAACCATATGTGGTTTATATGTACAAATGGGATGAGAAGCTGTATCTCCTCTTTTATGTTTAAAAGCAAAACTCCATTATGATTTCTGGTGTTAATTCTTCCTGAAGTGAACTGGTTTGATGGGGATGACTTAAGAACCCTCTCATTCACTCCATCTTGAGTATTGCAATGTAAAATCTATGTAACAGTATGACTAGGCACGGGTTTTGTTTGATCCAATTATGTTGGAATTTACGCATACTAAATGGATACTTCAAAGGAGAAGATTGTCTTCTGTTGTAGACATTTAGTTTGGGCTCCTACAAACATCTTTCTCAACAACCGCTTGCGAGCTATGAAGACACCATATTTAAAATCATCCCAAGGTAAAGAAGAGGCTGAATCTCTTCTTCCTTTACAAGGGGACCTATATGTGCAGTGGGAAAAGTTGTTGCTTCAGGAAAACAATTTGGAGATCATAAGAGTTCATGGTTCTAAAACATTGAGCTAAAATGAAAAAGGAAGTCTCAAGGGAAGGGTTCCTTGATTGGTTTAGTCTCCAAACATAATTGTACACACCTTGGTACTGGTGATCGCCTTGCAGTGTTAATGTTGGGACGTACATAATACATTATATAACTGGAACCATTCAATGAATATTAGCTTGGCCAAATTCCTCTTGGTCAGACAAGATTGTATACACAGTTGCCCCACAAATTAGTGGAAGAAAAGAGTCAATAATTTGATTCCTGTATAAACACTAGTAACGGGACAGTTTATGCCAATGGATAAAAATGCAAATGTCTCCAAAAGCAAAATTTACAAAAACATTTGTGTAAACCAATACTACAATTTTTATGGGGCACGAGACAAGGGAGTTGGAAGTGGGGGGTAACGGAGGAGGTAACATGATGAACTAGAAATATATTACTGACTTACATATGAACTTCTAATCCTTCGGTACATAACTCTGACAATAAAGGAAAAAGTAAAATGAACAACAAAAGAGGAAGTAGTTTGGCATGAAGTAGGTTATGGTCCTAATCTGACTCTGTTAGAATTAATGCTTTGAATGGAATAGATTCAATCAGTTGATCAGAGAAACTGTACAGGGACTTGATGAGCATCACCCAACCCACAAGCTTATGCAGCTGTTAGGGAAGAGTTGAGAAAATTAAAAAAGATCTCAACCCACTGGGATAGATATTAAGGAAGACCCAGATGGCTGAGACACTGAGGAAAAATTATTTAATGAACCTACTAAAGACAGATTGACCCATGTGGAGAAAATTTTGGTATCAATTATAGCCCTATTTTCACAACATCATCCAAAACAGTAAACTCCTGTAAAGGTAGAGAATTGTGGGCCCTGCCCAGAATCCTGGCGGACTTTGATGCTTTCCCACCACAACCTATGCCTGATAGGGTCTCACAGCTGAGTACCATCTCAGCCTGTGCTGTTAGAGGTGCCTGGCCCTCCTACCCATAAGCGTGGCACACTTCCTTGGCTCAGGCTCAAGAAGGGAGGACATTTCTGGTTTTCTTTTATTCCCTGATAGGCAGGATGAAGTTAACAAAAGAGTTCATCAGGCTTTGACATTTAAACAAATAAGAGATCTAAACAAGAGATCAAAAGGGAGGATGAAGGTAACAAAAAGAGTTCATCAGGCTTTGACATTTAAACAAATAAGAGATCTAAAGAATGCTTGTGGTTCAGTATGGCCCTACAGTGACGTTCACTCAAGTTATTCTTATTTATTTATTTATTTATTTTATTTATTCTATTTATTCATTGGCCAATCCTGGGTCTTCAACTCAGGGCCTGAGCACTGTCTCTGGCTTCTTTTTGCTCTAGGCTAGCACTCTGCTACTTGAGCCACAGCGCCACTTCTGGCCATTTTCTATATATGTGGTGCTGTGGTATAGAACCCAGGACTTCATGTATATGAGGCAAGCACTCTTGCCACTAGGCCATAATTCCCAGCATACTCAAGTCATTCTTGAAACCTTGGCTACTAAAACTTTATGCCCAAATTACCAAGCAGCTAATCAGGCCTTCTAAGATAAAAGGAGGAATAAATGACCTCTATTTGGGCTTTGTGCAGACATGGGGCCATCCCTTGAGCCAGGGCCTCATGCTGGCTGCAATGCTCCAAGGGCAGACTGAGACAGAGTTCGGTCACAGAGCCCTTTATGGGGAGAAGGCGACAGAGATACCTATGTACTGCTGGGATCCCGAGCATCTGTTTGTCCTGCAGACAAATGGACCACTTAATGGCTCACTGATCCTATCTCAGAAAAGCAGGAGCTATTACTGAAATTTGTCCCTGTTGTAAAAACGGGAAGCATTGTGTTTACAAATTGCTGATGTTTGAATGACTCTGGTCGCCAGATTTCAAGTAAACTGGCAGAGGAGCCATCTCCTGGCCCCACAGAAAAAAATTTGCGGGCGGGCTCCTTCCTTCCCCAGACCTCAAGCCTATCCCCAAAACAACCGGTAGCAACAATCAGTTTCAAGTCTCCTCTGAGCAACAATAGGAATTGCAGGACTGGATCTCGGTTCCTTTACCTGCACGAGTACTGACTTCAGAAATGGGATTTCAGGCCCTTCCTACGTGAGTTCTTAGCCCCCCGTCAAGGGAATCTGTTGGCTTATTTGTTTGGTCGCAGCAGCTCTGCACTGAGAGGCATACGTATTATTCCAGGAGTGATAGATCAGGATTCTAATGGAGAAAAAAAAAATCACAGCTCGTCAGTGCCTGCTAGTTTTAGCTCTATCCCGGCAGCTCCACTCTGGTTCCTTTAATTTTTGTCGGTGCCTCGACAAACTCTAGGGGAGAAAGTAGTTTCTGGTCTTCTGACATTTTTTGGGGTTCAAAACGTAAAATGGGAAAGGCCCGGGAATGGCTTCTTCTCATATTTTCAGACATCAATATGTTGAGACTACCTCTTGGGCTGTAAAAACCCCAATCTTCTCATGTCGATTTCCATCATTTATCTAAGTGGTTAGCAACATTGCCCATTGACCGCTGGTTGAATTATAGGTCTATGGAACATATAAGTAGTTAGTATTCAAATGCAAATGACTCACTTTGCTGGGGCAACAAATGAGCCAATTCCTCCAGTACTTGTACCAAATAAAAAGAGATCAAAATACAAACATGTGCTTAAATCTCAAAGTGCCCTTGGAGTATTCCAAACGATATGAAACTTTGGCAAGAAATGGGTGAACGATTGGCAATTTTCCTATTTCTATCCATTCCCTTCTAGGTTCCTTAGTTATTTCTAGCTTCATATAGCTGGCCTCTACACACATGCATGTCTACCATAATGGTGATCAAGTTGTCCTCATCCTGGTTGTGGTGGGTAACCTATATTAATCAGGAAGGTGCACAATGAACAAAATATAACTTAGACATAAGTCTGTCCATTTTGCCATATGGCAAAAGCGTGTCACACAACAGATTAGTAGTAACAAGTAGCCACAGTGTTCATTATGATGAGAGAATAAAGGATAAAAATAAGATAAAAGGTAAAGTACCATAAATCAAGAGGTAAGTAAGGTAAAAATAAGAAGGAAAGTTATGGAAAGTAAGAAAGAGAGGCAAGGAATGAATGATATAAAAAAAAAGGGACGGGGTGAAGAAGCCAAGGAAAACAGTAAGGAAGGGACAAGGAGGGAAGGTATGCAGACAGGGAAGGAGACAGGGAGAAATGGATTGTGGTTTGTATCCACAGTGGGTGATTCCGTGTTAATGGTGAAAGTATGGAGGAAGAAGATTTGAACGTAATCCTGGGGAAGGAGAGTGATGAAGGGAGATAAGGAAGAAAGAAAAGGTGAGCAGAAAGGAATGATAGCAGAAAGGAAGGAAAGATGAGAGCAAGGGAGCCTACGTTGGAGGTCAGAAGTAAGGACATATGAAAGCATTGAGAGGTGCAGATGAAAAAGAGAGGATATTTGGTGGGAAGCAAGGAAATTCATAAAAATACATAGAACATTTATAAAAATGTGCTTCTATTTGGACATTAATTAGTACACTGATAGTCAGATATTCAATATCATTGATCTGACAAACAATGCTGTAGTGTCATTTCATATAGGGAAAAAAATGAACTCAGTTTGTACTATAGAAAATATTATTCATGCACTGCACCAGGTCATAAGATTTCTAAGTCAATTTCTAAGTAATTGATAAAGTATCTTCTACGGAATGCAAGACAGGCATTGACAAGTTGACTCTCAGAGTGACAAAAAGACCACTGTACCCTGAACACATATCAAGGGGATCCTCCCCTCTGGATATTTCTATCCTCCAGATGACACCCTGCTGAGACCAACTGGCACTGCCTTCAAGGAACACAGAAGACTTGCTTGGTATTGGAAAGAGTTGGTATTGGAAAGTGTCTAAAGGAAAACTCCATTATGATTTCTGGTGTTAATTTTTCCCTATAGTGAACTGGTTTGATGGGGATGACATAATAACCCTCTCGTTCACTCCATCTTGAGTATTGCAAAGTAAAATCTACTGTAACAGTTTGATTAGGCACTGGTTTTGTTTGATCCAATGATGTTGGAATTAAAGCACTAGTAAATGGATACTTCAAAGGAGATGACTGTGTTCTGTTGTTTGGGCTCCTAAAAATTTTCTTTCTCAACAACCACTTGAGAGCTATGAAGACACCATACTTAAAATCATCCCTAGGTACAGAGGAGTCCTGAATCTCTCCTTCCTTTACAAGGGGACCTATATGTTCAGTGGGAAAAGTTGTTGATTTTAGGAAAACAATTTGGAGATCATAATAGATAGTTCATGGTTGAAAACTATTGAGCTAAAATGAAAAAGGAAAATCTCAAGGGAAGTGTTTCTTGATCGTTTAAATAGTCCCCAAACATAATTGTACACACCTTGGGTACTGTGATCCCCTTGCAGTGTTGTGGTTGGGAAGTACATAATTCATTATATTACTGGAACCATTCAATAAATATTAGCTTGGCTAAATTCATCTTGGTCAGACAAACTTGTATACACAGTTGCCCCACAAATTAGTGAAAGAAAAGAGTAAATAATTTGATTCCTGTATAAACACTAGTAAAGGGAAAGGTTATGGTGAAATCAAGGGCAAAAGGATAAAAATACAAATGTCTGCAAAAGCAAAATTTACACAAACATTTGTGTAAACCAATTCTACAATTTCTCATGGGGAAAGAGACAAAGGAGTTGGAAGCGGGGGGCAACGGAGGAGGAAAATGATGAATGAGAAATATACTTACTGACTTACATATGAACCTCTAATCCTTCGGTCCATCACTCTGACAATAAAGGAAAAAATAAAATAAACAAGAACAAAAGAGGAAGTAGTGTGGCATGAAGTAGGTTATGGTCGTAATTTGTATCCGTTACAAATAATGCCATTTGTAGACATGAACGGATTAGGTTCAAACAGTCGATCAGAGAAAATGAACAGGGACTTGATGAGCATCACCCAACCTCCAAGCTTATGCAGCTGTATGGGAAGAGTTGAGAAAATTAAAAAGATCTCAACCCACTGTGCTAGATAAAAGGAAGACTAAGATGGCTCAGACACTGAGAAAAAATATGTAATGAGCCCACTAAAGACAGATTGACCCATGTGGAGAAAATTTTGAAATCACAACATCATCCAAAACAGCAATCTCCTGTAAAGGGAGAGACTTGTGGGCTCTGCCCAGAATCCTGGTGGTCTTTGATCCTTTCCCACCACAACCTCCGCCTGATAGGTTCTCCCAGCTACTACCATCTCAGCCTGTGCTGTTAGAGGTGCCCTGGCCCTCCTACCCATAAGCGTGGCACACTTCCTTGGCTCAGGCTGCTCAAGAAGGGGAGGACATTTCTGGTTTTCATTTATTCCCTGACAGGCAGGATGAAGATAACAAAAGGGTTCATCAGGCTTTCCCATTTCAACAAATAAGACATCTAAAGATGCTTGTGTTCAATATGGCCCTACAGTGCCATTTACTCAAGTCATTCTTATCTATTTATTTATTCATTGGCCAATCCTGGGTCTTCAACTTAGTGCCTGAGCACTGTCCCTGGCTTCTTTGTGCTCTAAGCTAGCACTCTGCTACTTGAGCCACAGCGCCACTTCTGGCCATTTTCTATATATGTGGTGCTGGAGAATAGAACCCAGGGCTTCATGTATATGAGGCAAGCACAATTGCCACTAGGCCATATTCCCAGCACACTGAAGTCATTCTTGAAACCTTGGCTACTAAAACTTTATGCCCAAATTGCCAAGCAGCCATCAGGCCTTCTAAGAAAAAAGGAGGAATAAATGACTATATTTGACTTTGTGCAGACATTGGGCCATCCTATGTTCAGGGCCTCATGCTGGCTGCAGGGCTCCAAGGGCAGACTGTGACAGAGTTCTTACACATGCACTGTATGGGGAGAAGGCGACGGGGACATCTATGTACTGCTGGGATTCCCGGCATCTGTTTTTCCTGAGGACAAATGGACCACTTAATGGCTCACTGACCTAATCAGAAAAGGAGAGCTATGAGTGAAATTTGTCCCCATTGTAAAAACGGGAAGCATTGTTTTACAAATTGCAGATCTACTTTGAATGACTGTAGCCACCAGATTTCAGTAAACTGGCAGAGGAGCCAGCACATGGCCCCACAAAAAAATTTTCGGGCGGCTCCATCCTTCCCCCAAACTCAAGCCTATCCCCCAACAACCTGCAGCAACAATCAGGTTCAAGTCTCCTCTGAGCAACTTCCTCTGAGGAAGTTCAGGACTGGATCTCTCTTCTACTACCTGCCCAGTACTGACTTCGGAAATGCGATTTCAGGCCCTCCATACAGGAGTTCTTGGCCCCCTTCCAAGGGAATCTGTTGGCTAATTGTTAGGTTACAGCTGCTCTGCACTGAGAGGCTTATGTATTATTCCTGGAGTGATAGATCAGGACACTAATGGAGAAATAAAATCATGGCTTCAGTGCCAGCTAGTGTTGTCTTTATCCTGGCGGCTCATGCTGGTTCCTTTAATTTTTGTCGGTGACTCAGCAACTACAAACACAAGGGGAGAAAGGAGTTTTTGGTCTTCTGAAATTTTTTGGGTTCAAAACATAAAATGGGAATGGCCCGGGGATGGCTTCTTCTCATATTTTCAGACATCAATATGTTGAGACTACCTCTTGGGCTGTAAAAACCCAATCTTCTCAAGGCATTTCCATCCATTTATCTAAGAGGTTAGCAATATTGCCCATTGACCGCTGGTTGAAATATAGGTCTAATGCACATATAATAGGTTATTTTCAAATGCAAATGACTCACAAGCTGGGGCCACAAATGAGCCAATTCCTCCAGTACTTGTACCTTAGTGAAAGAGATCATCAAACAAACATGTGCTTTAATCTTAATGTGACCTTGGGGTATTCCAAAGGCTATGAAACTTAGGCAAGTCATGGGTGAACGTTTGGCAATTTCCCTATTTCTATCCAGTCCCTTCTAGGTTCCTTGGTTACTTATAGCTTCAGTGTTCATATAGCTGGCCTCTACACATATGCATGTTTAGCACAATGATGATCAAGTTGTCTTTATCCTGGTTGTGGTGTGTAACCTATATAAAACAGGATGTGCACAATGACCAAAGTATATCTTAGACATGAGTATGTCCTTTTTGCGACATGGGAAAAGAGTGCTCCACAACAGATTAGTAGTAGCAAGTTGCCACAGTGTTCATAATGGTGAAGAAAAAAGGAGGAAAAAAAAAAGATAAAAGGTAATGTACCATAATTCAAGAGCTAAGTAAGGTAAAAATAGGAAGGAAAGTTATGGAAGGTAAGAAAGAGAGGGAAGGAATGAATGATAGAAAGAAAAGAGCGGGGTGATGAAGCCAAAGAAGACAGGAGGGAAGGTAGCAATGAGGGAAGGAATGCAGGCAGGGAAGGAGGCAGGAAGAGGTGGATTGTCGTTTCTATGGAGAGTGGGTGGGACCGAGTTAATGGAGGAAGTATGGAGGAAGAGGATGTGAAGGTAATCCTGGGGAAGGAAAGAGATGAAGGGAGATAAGGAAGGAAGAAAAGGTAGCAGGAAGGAATGATTGCAGAAAGGAAGGAAAGATGAGAGCAAGGGAGATTTGGGTTGGAGATAGAAGCAAGGCAATATGAAAGCATTGACATGTCAGATGAAAAAGAAAGGATATCTGGTGAGAAGCAAGGAAATTCATAAAAATACATAGGGAATTTATAAAGCTGTGCTTCTACTTGGACAATACTTAGTACACTGATATCAGATATTCAATATCATTGATCTGACAAACAATGCTGTAGTGTCATTTCCAATAGGAAAAAAAGAAACTCAGTTTCTACATAGAAAATATTATTTTTGAACTGCACCAGGTCATTAGGTTTCTAAGTGTATTTCTATATAATTCACAGAAATATCTTCTACGGAATGCAAGACAGGCATTGACAAGTTGACTCCCAGAGTGACAAAAAGAACATTGTTCCCTGAAACATCTCATGGTGATCCTCCCCTCTGGATATTTCTATCCTCCAGAAGACACCCTGCTGAGACCAACTGGCAATGCCTTCAAGGAACACAGAAGACTTGCTTGATAATGGAAAGAGTTAGAGAAAATCTACCGCCCCCAAATAGACAATAAGAAACAACTAAACCATGAGACAAGTTTAATGACAGTGCCCACAGAGACAAAATCTGACACTCCAGTGACCAAAAGAAGGGATGAACTCTTGAACTTTTTCCAGTTAAAGGTGTATACTTGTGTGCAAGTCACCACATCACCTACCCAACACTCACTGACCTGTTTCAGTCAGTACATGAAACACAAAGCACTAACTAGTAGAGGATTTTATAACGGACTTATGCAAAAGTTGAGCCTGGAAGACTCTGGGTCACGGGGTCCCCATCTCCGTCTTGGGGTTGTTCAATACATTCCCAAAGCCAACTTAAAATATCGTGACTCTAGTAATAATTTTCTATTCTCTCGTAAGGAAAATGAGTTATATGTGATGCCTCAAGGTCGGTAAAGATGGTCATTTAGATGAATGGCGAGGGTATTTGTCTGTTAGTACTAAATGTAAGGGACCTAAGAAACAAAACACAAAGTGATGCGGCAGCTCCCCTACTAGTGATTGGTTGTAAAGAAAAGATGATATGGAAACTCACTTCACTGGAACAGAGCCATCTGTGAGCCCCGTATTAAAACTTTCCTAATTTAAGTGAATCAATATTTTCATCATGCGGGGCTGAGCTACACCTCCCATTGGACAGGGTTGAATGACAGGAACAGCAAGAAAACAAGTGAGGGAAACAGAATCATATGAATTACAATAAGAAATGTCAAGGGGCCCTGAGCAGGAAATCTATAGTTTGTCACTTTCTACTTCCTGATGGTACCTGCAGGACTCAATAACCCATGTAGAGCTCCCACTCTGCTGCTGAACTGCCTAAATTAGCATCATTCTCTGAAGGATCATATATAGAAGCCGAAGAATGTGTAAATTTTTTGTAACAGATCTGACAGTAGATTGCTCAGGTATAGTTTGAACTGTTACCTGCGGCCCACTTCGAGGTTTTGCCACCTCTTGAAGATTATAAGTATTCCTTGCTTTCCCCATATTAGCCACTAGTTCAGCAGCTGATGTTATGACAGCATTGTGAGAAATCATATGGAGAGCTGCATGCATTAAGGCCCAAATAGTCCTAAATGGAGCTGGAACATTGTCACCACACCATATGCCATTTCTGCATTACTCTTTACTCGCTTCCAGGCTTCTAAGTCTAAAATCCTCCTCTAATCTTCTAAAATCGTTTCCTCTGGGAATAAAAGATTATACTCCCTTACCTCCTGCATGCACTCATGTATTTCCGAATGCGAGATCATAGCCCATTTACGTTTCAGAACCTGGTGGATAAGATTAGACAAAGAAGCACCTTAAGCTTGTCCCTTATCTCCATAAAGTTTTCATTTCCTCTGGAGAGTTCACTACACAGATTCGTTATCTCTTGTGATTAAAAATGTCCCTTAGTTCCCCTTGAGGGTTCACAACTTAGTTTCCTGGATCTCCTTTGGATCAAATGCCATGCCCCACGTTGGGGGACAGGTGTGGGACAAATGGTAACTGCAACGAAGAAAGGATATGGGGGACGTGGTTTTTTGAGAAGAAGGCATGTGCTTTATTTTTGGAACGTCAGGGGTATATGGGGTTATAGATCAATTAATAATTGCAAGAACAATTCAGAAAAATTTGCCACTCTGTTCATATCATGGATATCACTACAACACCGGATCAGATTAGCAAAGATAAAACTCTAATTGGCTTCCGCAAAATTCAATTGACTTCACAATAGAATGACCAAGATTGTGAAAGCATATCTCAGGAGTAGTTGGAGGAACAATCCAATCCAAGAATTTTCAAATCAGGGAAGGAGAATCTCATGACAAAGTGTTTAAGATTGGCCAACAAACAGAGGAAACCCTTAGGAGGAGTTTTCCTCAACTGGACCCCAGGAGTTCCAGGAAAGGGTGTCAGAAATCCTTACTGTGGCTAAGTCTCCCTCTGTTCAATGGTCTGTCATAGTTCCACTATCTATGCATGTGGATTTGGGAGATCTTGTTGATCTAGGGGTGTGAATGTGTGTGTATTTCTGCTTGTTTGTGGTTGTGTGTAGGTGAGCTTTTAGGTAAAGGACCTGCAAATCATTACTCGTGGGGTAGTCCCGCCCCAGGTGCTTTGTATCATTAATAGGCGATTCTACTCCTCCCCTTCCGCCGCCCTCCCACCCGTTAAAAAGTGCAGCTCTTCCTACCATTAAATGTGTCTTAGCATTGACTTGGTTCCCAGACTGTCTGTTTGTCCTCTGAGGAATGTGGGGCTGGGATAGAAGACTGTCTGCCCTCTTTTCCTCTTCTTGGCTCATCAGGGAGGGGCGTTTTTTCCCAACTCTCCCGCATTACAAGAGAGCTTTGGAGACTAAACACCCCCACATTCACTCATGGCTGTCCAGTACCTTCTACATTTCAACAGCAGTTCTTATTTCTCAGCCTGCTGTAACTGTAGAATTGTAATAATATGTCATTTTCAGTGCTCAGGACCTATCACAATGAAACCTAGGTTTTGTTATAGGCAAGAATCGCTTGCAGTTGCTATGGCTGCTATAGGACCCTATGTTTACACTTGCACTGCTTTTTACCTCAAGGCTTGGGGCTCATTATTCTGTATGAAGGATTGAAGAGTCCATTAGTAAATAGATGAGAAATGAAAATGAAATCATGCACATTATCTCACAGGTTTCCATCTGAAACAATTTTATTTCTTCACCTCTCTAAGTTAATTGAAATAGAAAAAAATGGCAGATAATTTCACAGAAGATGAGTTGCAGCATTGTAGCATATCTACCATTTTTCCATTTTATACTCGCATCCACTTGTGAGATGACAGCATCAAAGTATTGTGCTTTTATCTGTAGCTTCCCTTCCTGCAGATATAGTGTCACAGGCATTCCTTGTGCCAGCTATAGCTCTTTCTTTGAGATCATCCCATACAGTGAAAATTACCAACTCTAATAATGTCAGCAACTGAATTTTCAGGAATATTTTCATAATCATGTTTTCAGACAGGACTTGTACATTGTCCCTGTGATTATGAAATACTGACTAACATGCTCATTGTTGGAAGACTCATGTTAATATAACAGATCTGTCATCAACTTCCATCACATTTGGGAAGTGCAAGTACGCAGCCCTCGGCTCTGGACATTAAGCTAGAAAGGCAAGAGGCAGTGGATGCCACAAAATAACTTTTAGGCGTAGCAGAGTCTGATCAGCTGATTGATTCCCATGTCAATGTGCAGGATTCTATTGGACTCATAGGTACACACATTATCCACAGAGGAAAATTCAGTCTCCAATTTAGGATAAAAGGATTAGCATCAGAGTTTCTAAGAAAGCTTCTGACTGGTTACCTAGCACATGGTAGGAGACCAAAGACGTTTTTGTGATGTCACAGAATGCTCATTATGGTCTAGCTGTGTGCTAGACCTACTTGAGCAGACATAGCTACCCTCTAGGACTCCTTAAGCTGCAGTGTACCCTACTCTGCAGATGGGATGAGGACTTGAACATGCAGGAAACTGACATGAAGGAACATTTTTCAAATGTGCCTAATACGTTGCAACAGAGCTGTACAGGTTCAGAGACCTCCAACCTACCCTCCTGGTGGGAACCCTCACTCGCAGAGGAGGCGGCATTAAGGTCTGTGGTTGAGGAATTGGCTTTTCAAGCTTTGTGTCAGGCATCTTGGGTCCAAGGACTACCATCCCAGGATTGTGACTTGGAATCGGATCCAGACCCTGATTTTCTTTCCCTGACTTTTCCCAGAAAGCTTTGGACAATAGTAGAAAGTGACAAATTCAAGTCAATTTGGTGGGGTGAGAAGGGAACTTCTGTTGTGATTAATGAAGATCTATTTAAAGAAGAAATTTTGGGACGAAAATATCCTTTCAAGATATTTGAAACGAACAGCATGAAAAGTGTAATTCGACAGCTGAATCTGTATGGGTTCAGTAAACTTCATCACCAATTTGATCGTTCTGCTTCTCTGCTTGACTTGTTGACTGAGGAAGAGGAAGGCACGTCTTTAAGGAAGGTAATTTCAATTTTCTTTTCCCTTACATAGCTATGCATACCTCTCTTGGTACACCTGTTTCTTCTATCAGTGAACTAGAGAAATACCAAAGCTCAAATTACTTTCAAATGTAACGGTAAGGGCTGGGAATATGGCCTATGGCAAGAGTGCTTGCCTCCTACACAAGAAGCTCTCAGTTCAATTCCCCAGCACCACATATATGTGGAAAATGGCTAGAAGGGTCGCTGTGGCTCAGGTGGCAGAGTGCTAGCCTTGAGCGGGAAGAAGACAGGGACGGTGCTTAGACCCTGAGTCCCAGGCCCAGGACTGGCCAAACAAAAATGTAACGGAATGAAAGGTTCAGTTCGTAAAGAACAAATTTTGACTTCACCATTAGAATTTACAGAAATATCGCTAGCCAATTAGAATTATACTTTTGGACTGTGTACAACACCACATAACAGATTCTCTGTGTTCAACGTGGCAGATCCAATTGGTTCAGAACATTGTTGTATTTATCTGTTTCTCTTCTACTAAGCCCTGCATATAGTTAAAGTATTTATGCGTCAATTGACTCCTTTGCCATTGAGAGTAAACGGTAATTCATCTCCTTTGGCTAGGTTTGGCTCTGAGTCTCTCTGCTTCAAATGTCTCCAAGTAACTTTCTCCATTTGTTTTAGTTTCTGTGCTACCAGAATCCAAATTTCAAACAAGGATGTCCTGAACTGTTAGCAAGAATAAGACGAAAAGTCAGGATTAAAAAGTTTTCTGTAACAAGTGTATCATTGCCTGTGCAGCTGGATGAACAACTGCACCTGGGACATGAGGGTAATGCCAGTAATCCCAAAACAGATTTAGTCTCTGACACTAGTACTGAAGAAATCCTTTCAACATCACGAAGTTCACTGCTGTCTCATAGACCCCAGCCATCTGGCACGCACATGCTGGCAACTGCAGCACATTTACTCAAAAATGACAATCCTGTCAGAGATTCTTCCGTCAGACATTCACACAAAAAGTTTATGGATCAGGGAGCCATGTCTAGTCATTTGACCACACTTCATGTGCTGTCAAACAACAGCTACCTCCAGACACATGACTGCTTTGTGAATTTTGATAAAAGTTATAATTCTCAATATCAAAAATCACATCGATTATCAAAAGATAATTTCAGAGAGATGATGCCAACTTCAGCTATTCCAATTGGATATTCTTATTTTATGGCCTATGAATCGCCATATTCAGGCATGCTAGTGACAGCATCCAATCAACTGTGCTCCAATGCCACCACACGCGAAACATCTGCCGCAGCATTTTCAAAATTCCATCATCAAATAGCACCAGTTTACAAGGAACAGAAAGAGAGTAATATCCAAGCCAGTGCCAGAGTTGGGAGTAAAATTAATTTCGATGTGTATTGTTATAATGAATAAAGACTCTGCCCAGCTTTATTCAAGCAATGAAGGGTCATTCAACTGTATTGTTTCTTATAGGCCAATAGCAAATAAAACTAAAATGTTGCTTTATTTCAACAGTGGAATGCGCTTCATCTCATTTTTTCAGACATCAAGATGTTGAGACTACCACTTGGGCTGTAAAAACCCAAACTTCACAAGGCATTTCCATGCATTTATCTAAGAGGTTAGCATCATTGCTAATTGACCATTAGTTCAAATTAAACTATAGCATAAATAATGGGTTATACTCAAATGGAAATGACTCACTACCCGCGGCGACAAATGAGCTAGTTACTCCAGTCACACCTACCTTAGTGAAAGAGATCAACAAACAAACATGTGCTTCAATTTGAAACTGACCAAGACGTGTTCCAAAGGATAAGAAACTTAGGCAAACATGGGTGAACAATTGGCCATTTTCCCATTTCTATCCATTCCCCTCAAGGAGCCTTGTTTACTTCCAGCTCCACTATTCATATAACTGGCATCTACATGCATGCATGTGTTGCACAATGATGATCAATTTGTCCTCATCCTGGTCGTCTTGGAATACCAATATTAAACAAGAAGTGCATAATGACCAAAGCATATTAGACATGAGTATGTCCTTTTTGCCCCATGGCAACAGCATACTCTACAACAGAATCTTAGTAGCAAATAGCCACAGTGTTCCCAATGATGATGAAAAAATGGTTAAGGAAAGATAAGAGGTAATATACCAAAAATCCGGAGCTAAAGAAGTACCAAGTAAGAAGGAAAGTTGTGGAACTAGAGAAAGGAGAGGGAAGCAATGAATGATATAAAGAAAAGGGATGGAGTGATGAAGCACAGGAAGACAAGAATTCAGGAAAGAAGACAGGAGAGAAGGTAGCAAGGAGGGAAGGAATGCAGGCAGGCAAGGAGGCAGGGACAGATGTATTGTGGTTTGTATCAACAGTGTTAGGGATGGAGTTATAGGTGGAAGTATGGAGAAAGAAGGATCCAAAAGGAATCCTGGGGAAGGAGAGAGTGACAAACAGAGATAAGGAGGAAAGAAAAGAAATCAGGAAGGAATGAAAGCAGAAAGGAAGGAAGGATGAGAACAAGGGAGACTGGGTGGGACATAGGAGTAAGGAACCATGAAAGCAGTGAGAGGGAAGATGAAAAGGAATTGATACTTCATGGGAAGCAAGGAAAATCGTAAAAATACATTTTATATTTATAAAGCTGTGTTTTTACTTGGACACTACTTAGTACATTGATATCAAATATTCAGTATCATTTGCTTGACATAAAAATCTGTAGTGTCATTTCAAATAGGTAAAAATGAAACTCAGTTTGTACTACAGAAAATTTTATTCATCCGCTGCACAGGGTCATGAGATTTCTAAGTGAATTTCTAAGTAAGGCTCAACAATATTCTACGGAATGCAAGACTGGCATTGACAAGTTGACTGCCAGAGTGACAGAAAGAACCTACGCAACTGGCGTTACCAAAACGCCCCCTTTTCTGAAAAACCCCAAGACTTTATTCGTTTGCTTGAAACTGTCCTTTTCATTCTCCAGCACACTCAGGACGATTGTAACCAGCTTTTACAGGTTCTTTTCACCACCGAGGAAAGGAGTCGCATCCGAGAGGTGGCCCGGAAACTTGTTCCCGGCCGCACCGGAGCGCCCTTCACAGACCCTACCACAATCACAGTCTCCTTTCCTGAGACTCGACCAACATTGTACTACAACACTGCTGAAGGTAGGGAACGACCCCTCATCTACCACCAGGCTCTGTTGGCAGGTCTAAAGGCGGTGGCTTGCCGACCTACTAATATGGCCAAAGTCTATGATGTGAGGCAGGGAGAAAATGAAAATCCGGCAGCATTTCTCGAGCGGCTTATAGAAGCCTTTAGCCAGTACAGTCCCTATGATCTTGAAACTCAGGAATCCGCTCAGATTGTTATGTTCACCTACATAAATCCAACTGCCCCGGACATAAAGCGAAAGCTACAGACAATAGACAGGCTTGGTGAAAAATCTGTTAGGGACTTAGTAGCAGTGGCGGAGAAGGTCTACAATAAAAGGGAGACAGAGGAGCAGAGACAGGAGCGAAAGGACAGGGAACGTGAAACTGAACGTGAAAGGAGAGATAGGGAAAAAGAGAAGAATTTGGCTAGAATATTGGAGCAGCAACAAGCACAACAGATTAGAATTCTAGCACAGCAACAAGCCCAGCACAGAAGAGATATTAGAGAAATCTTAACCTCTGTGTAACCTGGAAACTCTAGGCGATCCTTGTCTCCTACCAGAGAACGAAAATTCAAGCCTCTTACTAGAAAACCTAGAGTAGGAGAAAACCAGTGTGCCTATTGTAAGGAAATAGGACATTGGCTCAGGGACTGCCCAGAACTAGCCAGAAAGGAGGAGAAAAAACAAAAATAGGATCCAGAGTGTGGCCGGCCTTAGAGCTAGCTGAAGACAGTGACTGAGAAAGTCGGGGCTCAGATCCCCTCCCTGAGATTAGGGTAACTTTGAAAGTGGAGGGGAACCCAGTTACGTTCATGGTGGTTACGGGAGCAGAAAACTCAGTACTACTAGCCCCGAGGGAGCCGATGTCCCCTAAAACAACATGGGCGCACGGTGCAACTGGCACCAAACCCTATAAATGGACTACCCGAAGAACAGTGGACCTAGGAGTGGGCCGGGTAACCCACTCATTTCTAGTCATTCCTGACTTCCCCTACCCATTGCTTGGATGTGACCTATTAAAAAAATGAAGGCTCAGATACAATTCACAAGTGATGGAACTTTGGTATCAGATTCAAAAGGGAAGCCTGTGAATATATTAATCACTAGCAAACTAGAAGAGGAGTACAGGCTATACCAACATCTCAAGCCTGAGTCTCCAGAAAATGAGTAGTTACAGGCATTTCCCCAGACTTGGGCAGAAACTGGTGGAATGGAACTGGCAAAACATTGTCCTCCAATCTTTGTGGAACTCAAAGCTGGGGCTGACCCAGTAGAAGTTCGCCAGTACCCCATGTCACTAGAAGCAAAGAAAGGGATCACCCCCCACATCAGAAAATTGTTAGAATAGGGAATCCTAAAACCAATCCAGTCAGCCTGGAATTCTCCACTACTGCCTGTCAAAAAGCCTAACTCCAATGACTATAGACCAGTACAGGACTTGAGAGAAGTAAACAAAAGAGTCATGGACATTCATCCAACCGTACCAAATCCATATACTTTGCTGAGTTCCTTACCACCAAGCCACGTGTGGAATACTGTGCTAGATTTAAAGGATGCCTTTTTTAGCCTGCCTATAGCCCCACAGAGTCAAAATTATTTTGCATTCACCTGGCATGACCCTGAAATTGGGATAAGCGGCCAACTGACATGGACTAGGCTGCCTCAAGGATTCAAGAATTCGCCCACCATCTTTGATGAAGCACTGCATGAAGACCTGAGTGAGTACCGCTCTAAAAATCCTGAGATAAGTCTGATGCAATATGTGCATGATTTGTTGATAGCTGCCCCAGACAAAATCAGCTGCCTGAAGGGGACAGCTAGGCTCTTAAAGACTCTTGGCAATCTAGGCTACAGGGCCTCTGCTAAAAAGGCACAGATTTGCAAACCTAAAGTCACCTATCTGGGCTTCATACTAAAAGAGGGCAAGCGTTGGCTGTCAGAAGCACGAAAAGAGACTGTGCTAAAAATTCCTGTGCCCAAATCAGCAAGGCAAGTCAGAGAGTTCCTAGGAACAGCGCACTTTTGCTGGCTGTGGATATGGCCAAGCCCTTGTATGAAGCCACCAAAAATGTGCCAGAGTTCCACTGGACTGAACAAATGCAAAAGGCCTTTGAGGCAGTTAAGAAAAGCCTCCTAGAAGCCCCTGCCTTAGGCCTACCTGATGTGAATAAACCATTCACACTATTTGTGGCTGAAAATAAAGGGATAGCAAAGGGGGTGCTCACCCAGCCAATTGGGCCTTGGAAAACACCGGTGGCCTACTTATCCAAGAAATTGGATCCTGTTGCTGCTGGGTGGCCCCCGTGCTTGAGAATAATAGCCACAGTAGCCCTCTTAGTAAAAGATGCAGACAAATGGACCTTGGGACAAAACCTGACTATGGCCACTCCACACGCTCTAGAAGGGGTGCTAAAACAACCGCCAGACGATAGTTGAGCAATGCCCACTGGGTTCATTACCAAACCTTGTTACTTAACCCAGCGCATACCAGTATTAAACCAAGCTACCTTGTTGCCGGATCCGGACCTGGAAGCGCCTATGCATGATTGTGAGCAGATCCTGGCCCAAGCACATAGTCTCAGGCCTGACTTGCTGGACTCAACGATACCACAGGCCGAGCACACCTGGTTCACCGATGGCAGCAGCTTCATTTGAGAAGGAAAACGGTACGCAGGCGTGGCAGTCACCACGGATACTGAGATAGTGTGGGCAGAGGCACTCCCCCAAGGAACCTCTGCACAGAGAGCAGAACTGGTGGCACTAACAAAAGCCCTACAAATGGGGAAAGGAAAGAGACTAAATATAGACACGGACAGTCGGTATGAGTTTGCTACCATACATGTTCACGGAGCTATCTACCAGGAGAGAGGGTTACTGACGGCAGAAGGAAAAACTGTTACAAACAAGCAGGAGATTCAAAATCTCATTTGGGCCCTCTGGGAACCAGCGAAGATTGCTATCATGCACTGCCCAGGACATCAAAAGGGAGTTGATTTAGTGACTAAAGGAAATAACTTGGCAGACCAAGCAGCCAAGGTGGCGGCCCTCCAACCTAGAGCAGAAATATTAACCCTAGCAGATCCAGGGCCACGGACTCTGCCTCCCGTGCCCCAATATTCCCAAGAAGACCTGGAATGGATTAGGAAAATTCCTATGGCCCACAAAACCCCCAGACAGAGAAGGAAAAAGTGACTGGTTGAGAACTTGTGAAGGGAAACTTATCTTGCCACAATAACTAGGTAAGTGGGTCCTCAAGAGAATCCACCAGGATTCCCATATGGGGACTCAAAGAATGCAGGACTTGCTTCGTCACTCAAAAGTAAAAATTAGATAGGGAAACCAAATTGTTGAGGACATTGTCAAAGGTTGCAAAGCCTGCCAACTCACCAATGCAGCTGCTCAACCAGTTATGAAAGAAAGCCGCCTTCGTGGAGACAGGCCAGGTGCGTATTGGCAAGTAGACTTTACAGAAATTAAACCTGGAAGATTTGGATACAAATATTTGCTAGTTTTTGTAGACACCTTTTTAGGATGCGTTGTTGAAGCTTATCCGAGAAAACATGAAACTGCAAACGTGGTGGCCAAGAAGTTCTTGGAAGAAATCTTACCCAGGTATGGCTTCCCATCCACCATTGGGTCGGACAATGGACCAGCCTTTGTCTCAAAAGTAAGTCAGAGAGTAGCCCCTGCACTGGGGACTGATTGGAAATTACATTGTGCTTATAGACCCCAGAGTTCAGGGCAGGTAGAAAGAATGAATCGGACCCTAAAAGAGACCTTGACTAAATTGGCCCTAGAGACTGGCGCAGATTGGGTGTCGCTCCTTCCTTTTGCCTTATTTAGAGTAAGAAACTCACCTTATCAGCTTGGTTTCACTTCCTTTGAAATAATGTACGGGCACCCCCTGCCCATTGTTCCTAGCCTTCAGACTGAATTGCTTGCAGATTTAGATGATACTGAATTTCTATATAAACTTAATCATTTACAGCTTGTGCATAAGCGTGTGTGGCCTCAATTGAAGGCACTATATGATTCTGCTTCTGTCCCTACCCCTCATTTATTTAGACCAGGGGACTGGGTGTTCATTCGGAAACACAACCCAAACTCCTTAGAACCACGGTGGAAGGGACCCTACGTAGTGCTGCTGACTACACCCACCACCCATCGCCGCCTGGTTTCACTACTCCCACGCCAAACCAGCTGATCCCTTCGCGTTGTACGAAGATTTCCGTGGAGAAACATGGGAGGTCTCCAAACATCCAGAACAGCCAGTCCGCCTTCGCCTCAAGAAAGGAAAGTTAGACTGAATATTGCTAATATTATGATCATTTACTTTTTGCTTTCCTATTTTATTGTTCAAGTTAATGCTGATGCTAATCCTAACCCTCACCAGCCCTTCCAGTTATCTTGGCAGATCACCCCCAAGATGGGGAAAACCCCTTATCTTAGCAACTAAAAAAGTCCCCTTAGGAACCTGGTGGCCAGACCTAATAGTGGACCTGTGCGACCTAGCTTCAGGCAGCTGGGACGTGCCAGATCCCGATGAACCATATCTAGATAAGCAACTTCCCGAGTGCAAGGAAAAAGAATCCTGTCTAGTCCCATGCAAATACAGCTCCCTAACATGGGGATCTGGACATGGATGCGGCCAACCAAAGCTAAGAGCTGAGGGAAGTGCCTTTCTATGTGTGTCCTAGAGATGGGAGAACTAGACCAGATGAGAGAAGATGTGGGGGAGAAGCAGATTTCTTTTGTAAAAAGTGGGGATGTGAAACCACGGGGCAAGCGCACTTGGACCCACAAACCAGCTGGGACCCAATCACCATAAAACGAAACCATACAGGAAAGGGTCTAGAAAAAGAAAATAGTCTTGCTTGTGAATGGGCTAACTGGTGTTCGGGACAAGGAGCCTGCACTAAATATAGATGTAACCCTCTAGTAATTAAGTTTACCAAGAATGCTAAGACCTTCGGTGGGTGGACTAGAGGAAGGACATGGGGATTGAGATTGTACATGTCAGGGTATGATCATGGAATTACTTTCCAGCTCAAACTCATTGTTAAACCTATGACAGACGTGGCAGTGGGACCCAACACGGCCTTAAAGCCTCAGGACCACCTTGACAGGCCTGTTGTTATGCCGACACCAGGCCCGACTCCATTTAGAGCCCCAGAACCCTCTCTTAATTTAACGCTGGCTCCAGGTACCAGACCCTCCTCTCCCATGTATACCTTGGCCTATTTACCCCATAATAAGAATCCCCTAGTAAACCTGATGCAGAAATCCTATATAATCTTGAACCATACTCAGCCCAATTTGATTAGATCTTGCAGGCTATATTGTGATGTTGCTCCACCCTATTATGAAGGAATTGCTGTCTCTGATTACATGTCTCAAGCCAAGGAAGAAGAGTCTTGCAGGTGGAAGTCAAAAGTAGGGCTCACCCTAACTCGAGTTACTGGTTCAGGCACGTGTATTGGAAAACCAGGAAAATAAATGGCTCCTTTATGTAACCACATTATCAATCATAAATCAGCAAGTGGTTACTGGCTGCCTCCACAAGTTGCTTGGTGGGCATGCTCTAAGACGGGTCTAACCTCTTGTGTACACTCTGCTGTCTTAAAGGACTTTGAGGATTCCTGTGTGTTAGTGCGACTGGTACCCACTATATCTTACTATCCGGAGCCAGATTTCTTGGATCGTTTACAGGGCTCCTGGAAGGAACTAAGTCTAGAATACAATCCCCGGGTGAAAATAGAGCCCTTTACAGCTTTAACCTTAAGTATATTTATAGGAGCCAGCCTAGTTGGACTAGGTACAGGAGTAGCCTCCCTCATCCAACAGAAAGGATATTATGATGACCTACGAATGGCCATAGATGAGGATATTATGAAAATAGAAGAATCCATCTCTCACCTCCAGGAATCCCTGACATCCTTATCAGAAGTAGTTCTCCAAAGTAGGAGAGGGCTAGACTTACTGTTTCTACAGCAAGGAGGACTTTGCACTGCATTGGGAGAAGAGTGTTGTTTCTATGTTGACCATTCAGGAATAGTAAAAGATAACATGTCCAAAGTCAGAGAAGGATTAGAAAAGAGACGTAGAGAACATGAGTCCAAACAAGGCTTGTTTGAAAGATGGTTTAATTCTTCCCCATGGCTTACTACACTAATATCCACTTTGTTGGGACCCCTGGTGATTATCATTCTCCTACTAACGTTCGGGCCTTGCATCCTAAATAGATTAGTACAATTAATGAAGGACAGACTAAACACCATACAGTTAATGGTACAAGGGAGCAGGTACATACCTGTTCCAGAAAGAGAATTGTTAAGATTGACTCTTAAGTCTGAAACACAGGATTGTGCTTCATGTCCATAACTCTAGGGGGGAATGAAGGACTAAGACAACCCCATCTTGAAAGGAAAAGCAACTATCTTTTTGTTTGTGTTAAGCTAGGAATGAACCAACACATACATAAAACCCCGGAAATAACTTGTTTATGGTGAAACTAACCAGGCATTGTACAGATTCCAGGAAGCAAGTTGTTTCTGCGGAAGTTTTTGTCGAAACAAATAGGTCATAAAACCCATTTCCCTGATAGCCCAACTAGTTTGGGAGCGTTCCGGTCCCACTGATCGCCCTGGAATGTACATCGACTAATTTCAGAAACCCCTAGCCCTGTGCCAATCAGATTTGTCCTCACACCCCAACCCTGCTTAGACCTGGTTTATGTAACTTTGTGGTTTTTCCTTTTAAATAGTAATGTAAAACTTTGCTCCTGGCCTTCCTCCTAACCTCCGCTGCGTTGGTGTGTAGGACAAGGTCCAGGCTGCAGCTCGCCTAATAAAGCCTTGCCTTGCTTTTGCGTTTCGGGACGTCTGGCTCTCGGTGGTCTCTTAGTGGTCTGCGAGGACTTGGGCACAACAGCATGAAGTAGGTTATGGTCCTAATCTGAATCTGTTAGAAATAATACCATTGTAGACATGAACGGATTAGGTTCAAACAGTCCATCAGAGAAATTGAACAGGGACTTGATGAGCATCAGCCAACCCCCAAGCTTATGCAGCTGTATGGGAAGAGCTGAGAAAATTAAAAAAGATCTCAACCCACTGGGCTAGATAAAAGGAAGACTCAGATGGCTCAGACACTGAGGAAAAATTATGTAATGAGCCTACTAAAGACAGATTGACCCATGTGGAGAAAATTTTGAAATCAATTATAGCCCTATTGTCACAACATCATCCCAAACAGCAAACTCCTGTAAATGGATAGACTTCTGGGCCCTGCCCAGCATCCTGGCGGTCTTTGATCCTTTCCCACCGCAACCTGCGCCTGAGTGGGGCTCACAGCTAGTAACATCTCAGCCTGTGCTGTTAAAGGTGCCTGGCCCTCCTACCCGTAAGCGTGGCACACTTCCTTGGCTCAGGCTGCTCAAGAAGGGAGGACATTTCTGGTTTTCATTTATTCCCTGACAGGCAGGATGAAGATACCAAAAGAGTTCATTGGGCTTTGACATTTAAACAAATAAGAAATCTAAAGAATGCTTGTGTTCAATATGGCCCTACAGTGTCGTTTACTCAAGTCATTCTTATCTACTTATTTATTCATTGGCCAATCCTGGATCTTCAACTTAGGGCCTGAACACTGTCCCTGGCTTCTTTTTGCTCTAGGCTAGCACTCTGCTACATGAGCCACAGCGGCACTTCTGGCCATTTTCTATATATGTTGTGCTGGAGAATAGAACCCAGGGCTTCATATATATGAGGCAAGCACACTTGCCACTAGGCCATATTCCCAGCACACTGAATTCATTCTTGATACCTTGGCTACTACAACTTTATGCCCAAATTGCCAATCAGCCATCAGGCCTTCTAAGAAAAAAGGAAGAATAAATACTCTATTCGGCTTTGTGCAGACATTGGGCCATCCTATGTGCATGGCCTCACGCTGGCTGCAGTGCTCCAAGGGCCGACTGTGACAGAGTTCGTACACATGCGCTGTATGGGGAGAAGGCGACAGGCACATCTATGTACTGGTGGGATTCCGGCATCTGTTTTTCCTGCAGACAAATGGACCAATTAATGGCTCACTGACCTAATCAGAAAAGGAGAGCTATGAGTGAAATTTGTCCCCATTGTAAAAACGGGAAGCATTGTGTTACAAATTGCAGGTCTACTTTGAATGAGTCTGGCCACCAGATTTCAGTAAACTGGCAGAGGAGCCAGCCCCTGGCCCTACAAACTAATTTTGGGGCGGCTCCTTCCTTCCTCCAAACTCAAGCCTATCCCCAACAACCTGCAGCAACAATCAGTTTCAAGTCTCCACTGAGCAACTTCCTCTGAGGAAGTGCAGGACTGGATCTCTGTTCCTCTACTTGAACAGTACTGACTTCGGAAATAGGATTTCAGGCCCTCTGTACAGGAGTCCTTGGATCCTTCCAAGGGTATCTGTTGGCTTATTGTTAGGTCGCAGCTGCTCTGCACTGAGGGGCTTACGTATTATTCCAGGACTGATCTATCAGGACACTAATGGAGAAATAAAAATCACGGCTTCAGTGCCAGCTAGTGTTGTCTCTATCCCGGCACCTCATTCTGGTTCCTTAAATTTTTGTCGGTGACTCAGCAACTACAAACACAAGGGGAGAAAGGAATTTTTGGTCTTCTGACAATTTTTGGGTTCAAAACATAAAATGGGAATCGCCCGGGGATGGCTTCTTCTCATATTTTCAGACATCAATATGTTGAGACTACCTCTTGGGCTGTAAAAACCCAATATTCTCAAGGCATTTCCATCCATTTATCTAAGAGGTTAGCAACATTGCCCATTGATCGCTGGTTGAAATATAGGTCTGTGGCACATATAATAGGTTATATTCAAATACAAATGACTCACTAGCTGGGGCCACAAATGAGCCAATTCCTCCAGTACTTGTACCTTAGTGAAAGAGATCAACAAACAAATATGTGCTTCAATCTTAATGTGACCTTGGGGTATTCCAAAGGATATGAAACTTAGGCAAGTCATGGGTGAACGATTGGCAATTTCCCTATTTCTATCCAGTCCCTTCTAGGTTCCTTGGTTTCTTCTAGCTCCAGTCTTCATATAGCTGGCCCCTACACACATGCATGTCTAGCAAAATGATGATCAAGTTGTCCTCATCCTGGTTGTGATGGGTAACCTATATTAAACAGGAAGTGTACAATGACCAAAGCATATCTTAGACATGAGTATGTCCTTTTTGCAACGTGGCAAAAGTGTGATCCACAACAGAATAGTAGTAGTAAGTTGCCATAGTGTTAATAATGGTGACAGAAAAAAGGAAAAAAAAAGAAAACATGTAATGTACCATAAATCAAGAGCTAAGAAAGGTAAAAATAGGAAGGAAAATTATGAAAGGTAAGAAAGAGAGGGAAGAAATGAATGATAGAAAGAAAAGGGATGGGTTGATGAAGCCAAGGAAGACAGGATAAAAGGTAGCAAGGAGGGAAGGAATGCAGGCAGGGAAGGAGGAAGGGAGAGGTGGATTGTGGTTTGTATGGACAGTGGGTGGAACAGAGTTAATGGTGGAAGTATGGAGGAAGAGGATCCGAAGGTAATCCTGGTGAAGGAGAGAGATGAAGGGAGATAAGGAAGGAAGAAAAGGTAGCAGGAAGGAATGATTGCAGAAAGGAAGGAAATATGAGAGCAACGGAGACTTGGGTTGCAGACAGAAGCAAGGTAATATGAAAGCATTGAGAGGTCAGATGAAAAAGAAAGGATATTTGGTGGGAAGCAAGGAAATTCATAAAAATACATAGGAAATTTGTAAAGCTCTGCTTCTACTTGGACACTACTTAGTACACTGATATCAGATATTCAATATCATTGATCTGACAAACAATGCTGTAGAGTCATTTCCAATAGGAAAAAATTAAACTCTGTTTCTACTATAGAAAATATTTTTCATCCACTGCACCAGGTCTTAAGAATTCTAAGTGAATTTCTAAATAAGTCACAAAAATTTCTTCTACGGAATGCAAGACAGGCATTGACAAGTTGACTCCCAGAGTGACAGAAAGACCACTGTGCTCTGAAACATTTCATGGGGATCCTCCCCTCTGGATACTTCTATCCTCCAGATGACACCCTGCTGACACCAACTGGCAAAGCCCTCAAGGAACACAGAAGACTTGCTTGATAATGGAAAGAGTTAGAGAAAATCTACCGCCTACAAATAGACAGTAAGAAACACCAAAACCACGAGAAAAGTTTTATGCCAGAGTGTCCACAGAGACAAAACCTGACCATACAGTGACAAAAGAAGGGATGAACTCTTGAACTTTTTTTGAGTTAAGGGTGTATACTTGAGTCAATGTCACCACATCACTTACACCACACTCACTGACCTGTTTCAGTCAGTACATGAAACACAATGGACTCCCTACTAAAGGATTTTATAAAGGACTTATGCAAAAGTTGACTCTGGGAAGACTATGGGTCAGGGGGTCCCTATCTCAGTCTTGGGGGTGTTCAATAAATTTCCAATGCCAACTTAAATAAACGTGACGCTAGTAAGAATTTTCTCTTCTCTCTAAAGGAAAATGAGTTATATTTGATGCCTCCAGGTCGGTAAAGATGGTCATTTAGATGAATGGCGAGAGTATTTGTCTGTTAATACTAAATGTAAAGGACCTAAGAAATAAAACACAAAGTGATGTTGCCGCTCCCCTGCTAGTGTCTGGTCGTAAAGAAAAGATGATATGGAAACCCAGTTCGCTGGAACAGAGCCATCTGTCATCCCCGTATTACTGCTTTCCTAATTTACATGAATCAGGTCAATATTTTCATCATGAGGGGGCTGAGCTACACCTCCCATTGGACAGGGTTGAATGACAGGAAGAGCAAGAAAACAAGTGAGGGAAACAGAATCATATGAATTACAATAAGAAATGTAAAGGGACCCTGAGGAGGAAATCTATTGTTTGTCACTTTCTACTTCCTGATGGGCCCTGCAGGACCCAATAACCTATGTAGAGCTCCCACTGTGCTGCTGAACTGCCTAATTAGCGTCATTCTCTGAAGGATCATATATAGACGCCGAAGAATGTTTAAATTTTTTGTAACAGATCTGACAGGAGATTGCTCAGGTATAGTTTGAACTGTTACCTCCTGCCCACCTCGAGTTGTTGCCACCTGTTGACGATTATAAGTATTCATTGCTTTCCCCATATTAGCCACTAGTTCAGCAGCTGATGTTATGACAGCATTGTGAGAAATCATATGGAGAGCTGCATGCATTAAGGCCCAAATAGACCTAAATGGAGCTGGAATATTGTCACCACACCATATGCCATTTCTGCATTACTCGTTACTCGCTTCCAGGCTTCTAAGTCTAAAATCCTCATTTAATCTTCTAAAATCGTTTCCTCTGGGAATAAAAGATTATACTCCCTTACCTACTGCATGCACTCATGTATTTCTGAATGCGAGATCATATCGCATTTAACTTTCAGAACCTGGTGGATAAGATTAGACAAAGAAGCACCTTAAGCTTGTCCCATATCCCCATAATGTTTTCAGTTCTTCTGGAGAGCTCGCTACACAGCTTCGCTATCTCTTGTGATTAAAAATGTCCCATAGTTCCCCTTGAGAGTTCACAACGTAGTTTCCTGGATCTCCTTTGGATCAAATGCCATGCCCCACGTTGGGGGACAGATGTGGGACAAATGGTAACTGCAATGAAGAAAGGATATGGGGGAAGTGGTTTTATGAGAAGAAGGCATGTGCTTTATTTTTGGGATATCAGGGTTATATGGGGTAGAAATCAATTCATAATTGCGAGAAAAATTCAGAAAATTTTGCCACTCTGTTCATATCATGGATAACATTTCAACACCGGATCAGATTAGCAAAGGTAAAACTTTAATTGGCTTCCACAAAATTCAATTGACTTCGCAATAGAATTCCTAATATAGTGAAAGCATTTCTCAGGAGTAGGTAGAGGAACAATACAATCCAAGAATTTTCTAATTGGGGAAGGAGAATCTTATGACAAAGTGGTTAAGACTGGCCAACAAACAGAGGAAACCCTGGGAGGAGTTTTCCTCAACTGGACCCCGGGAGTTCCAGGAAAGGGTGTCAGAAATCCTTGCTGAGGCTAAGTCTCCCTCTGTTCAAAGGAATGTCATATTTCCACTATCTATTCATGTCGATTTGGGAGATCTTGAGAGATCTTTGGGAGAATGAGAGAGTGACAAACAGAGATAAGTAGGGAAGAAAAGAAATCAGGAAGGAATGAAAGCAGAAAGGAAGGAAGGATGAGAACAAGGGAGACTGTGTGCGACATAGCAGTAAGGAACCATGAAAGCAGTGAGAGGGAACATGAAAAAGAATTGATATTTCATGGGAAGCAATGAAATTCATAAAAATACATTGTACATTTATAAAGATGTGTTTTTACTTGGACACTACTTAGTACATTGATATCAAATATTCAGTATCGAAAGAAATATTAATTGCCCTCCTGGAGCAATAACTTCCAAAGGGATAGAATAAGTAATCAACAGCCTTCCAAAAAAAAAAAAAAAAAAAAAAAAAGAAAAAGGCGAGGCTCAGATGGATTCTCCAAGAATTCCATAAAAATCTTTAAGGACGAACTATTAGCAATACTCCTCAAGATCCTTAGAAAAATGGAAACAAAGGGAGAAATCCCACACTAATTCTTTCAATCTAAACTCATATTCATGCTGAAGACATGCAATGATCCAACAAAAAAAAGACAATAACAGACCTCCCTCACATTTGATCACAGATGTAATGCTCCTCAACAAAATATTAGCTAACAGAATCCTGAAGAAGATGAAACAAATTCTACACCATGTTCAAATAGTTTACACCTCACAAACACAAGCGAATTTAACATTTACAAAGCTTTAAAAGTAATTCACTGCATTAACAGAGCTAAGACCAAGAATAATATCATCATCTCAGTCGATACCCAAAAACGTTCGAGAAAAACACAACACCCATTCAAGTTATAAGCCCTGGAGTAAATAGAGATAGAAGGAATATTATTTAAAACAATACAAGCCATATAAAACAGAACACCTACTGATATCATACTGAGGAGAAACTAAAAGCACTTCCCCTTAAAACAGCAACAAGACAAGGATGCCCACTCTCCTTATGTCTATTCATTATATTTCTGGCACAGAGCCCCACACTCTGTGCGCTTAAAGCACACAACAGCGACCATGGAGAAATCCTCCAGAGAAGACAGATGCAGATCGCAGGCTGAACACGGACTGGCTGAAATCGCAGAAAAAGCATGAGTACCCCACAGAAGTCATTCTCACTCATGCCCACAGATCAGCTTCCTTCTGAAAGCTAGCTCTCCCCCACTGCCACAGCAAAGTGCCATCTTTCACACAGGCATAGGTTCAGAACAGATTGGAACTAAAGTGGGCCTGGGGAAAGTGAGGACAAAGGGGCCATCTTTGAAGAGGTCAATGGACCCAGCTGTGAGAGCCAGCTCCACGCAGGAGAATGACCCCTGCTCAGGCAGAAGCCACTTCCTGGGCCACAGCTCACACACTTGGGTGAATTCAGCCAGAGGAGCCCCGCCCTGACCACCAGAATTTCTAAAGTAAAATGGAAATGTTGAGCAGCTACTGGCAGCAAAGAACAACCAGATGGGAGAATAAACAGGTACTGTGACAGATAAGTGGTCCCAGCACAGAGGAAGCCCAATTCCCAGCTGGAAACAGCTGAATTCCAAAGCAAGCTCTGCCCTATAAGGCGCCCAGATAAGGAGGTAAGAAACTCGCCCAAGAAAGGGACTCTCAGCCAGGTAAACCAGGCCACAGGTACTGCCTGCTGAGTCCACAGCCTATTCAAAGCCAGGCACTAAAGGCAGCAGCCACAATCCAAAGGACAGCAGCCATGGTTCCTAAGACTGTTCATGTCCCCCATCTATAGAGGAAACCCAAGTACTACATGCAAGCTGTGCAAAGAACAAAGCCTTAGCATTTCACAAGCTGGGGACCAGGATCAAAGCAGATCCACCCCCTGCGAACTAAAAGCAAGTCAAACCAGCCAAGGAGAAAAATAGACGGCAGATAATCTCTAGGAACCCAGAGGCTGTAGAAAGCCCACCCAAACTATTTCTTTTTTTCTGGCCAGTCCTGGGCCTTGGACTCAGGGCCTGAGCACTGTCCCTGACTTCTTCCCCCTCAAGGCTAGCACTCTGCCACTTGAGCCACAGCGCCGCTTCTGGCCGTTTTCTGTATATGTGGTGCTGGGGAATCGAACCTAGGGCCTCGTGTATCTGAGGCAGGCACTCTTGCCACTAGGCTATATCCCCAGCCCCACCCAAACTATTTTTAAACATATTCTAAACCTATTCTTTTGTTTTAATTAATGATACGTTGTGTTTTAGTTTTCTATTTTTATTTGTTTGTTTTATCAGGTCTTTTGGTTGTTTTTCTGGGGGATTTTTGATAATATTTTCTCTTTTGTTCCTTTGTCTTCCATTATTTTTTTGGTTACTCTTCATTCCCTTTTTTCAAAATTACTTTCCTATGAATAACACCTTACTCTTTTCTGATAACTATCCATGTCTATCATTTTAACTCTGGTCTTAGAACTGGATCTACTCTTCTTCCCATTTCCATCTTACTTGAACTAAACCAAAATCATCATCCCCTCATACATTTTACTCTATTCTCTTTACAACCTCTAATTAACACTCGTGATTTACTTCCAGGACCTCCAGATTCCATTGAACCTTGGTTATTGGATAGAGGGTATCCTGCTCAATCCGAGTGATTCCAAAGGTTTCATAGAGAAACTCAGTCAGTTTAAAAAGAACCTGATATAAAGGACAAATATTGCTCATAGGTTTGTAACAGTTACTAAGGAACTACTGAATACAGGGCTCAGGATTGGTTGTTAAATTGATATTGTATTCTTTAGGAACACCAAAACTAATTTTTTATACAGGTATACATGGTATCTGTATATAATTGTGAACTTCTAAGATTCACATAACAGTGTGTGGCAAGGTCTGCTTTGGGACTTATATGGTGCTCACAGGTGCTTCTAGATTGGCATCCACAATCCAAATGTTTAGAAGAAGCACAAGAAACACAACAAACAATGAAGACTTATCTCCCACTCAAAACAAAAAGGAAGCAGAGAAGTCAATCAAAGACAAAGAAAAGAACCCTCAAAATGCTCTACAAAGTCTACTGATAAACATGTTAAATAAAAAGTTTGAAACAATACCTCAATCCTTCCATAAATTAACAGACAAATTCAGGGCTTCGACAAACAAAAAGATAAATGAACTTCCAGAGTCAAAGGAAAAGCTAGCTACTCAGCTAAAAGATTTGAGAGACTGCACTCAAACCAAATGAATTAATGAAAGAAGTCCATGCAGGACCTAAGAGATAATTATAGCAAGAACATGGAAATCATCAGGAAAGACCAGTCCGAAGGAAAAGAGATTCAAAATCAAGTAGCTAGCCAACATTCCTGACTAGAAGGAACAGAGGATTGAATCTCAGGAGCTGAAGATTCCCTAGAATTTATGGAGAAAGATCAAACACAATACAAAACGAATCCAATCAACATAACAGATTACTCCAGGAGGTCTAAGACACAATCAGGAAGCCCAATTTAAGGCTAATCAGTATTGAGGAAAACGTGGAGAAAGAAGTTAATGAAATAGGCAACTTATTTAAGAAAACATTAGCCAAGTTCTTCAGAAATGTTCAGAACGATAGTCCTGTACAGAAACAAGAAGCAATTATATGCCAAACCGACCAGAGCAGAGTAGGGCATCCAATTGACACTCAACTAACCCAGACTTCTCAGCAAAGTCCATAAAAGCAAGGAGAGCCTGAAATAAGGTATACCAAAAGCTAAATAAAAATTACTACCAACAAAGAATACTGGACCCAGCTAAAATCTCATTCATAGGGAAAGGTTTAATAAAAGCCTTCCACAGTAAGGAAAAACTGAAACAATATATCTCCACCAAACCAGCTTTAGAGAAAATCCTCAAAGATGTACTATCCATGGAAAATAATCAACATCCCAATACAGACAGAGAAATGAACCCTAAGTAGAAAACCAGAACATTAGATCAAGAATTGGGAAGACACTATTTTAAACATGATAGCTATAATGAAGGAAAAAATGGCCATCTCTCAATCCCAACTCTCAACATTAATGGACTTAATTCTCCAATCAAACGACATAGGCTCATAAGTTGGATCAACAATCAGGATCCATCTTCCTGCTGCCTCCAAGAGACTCATCTATCCAGCTAAAGCAAACATCTTCTAAGAGTGAAAGGCTGGAATAAAACCTACAAGCAATCTGCAATCATAGCAGGCTGCAGTTGCAATCCTAGTATCAGATAAAATTGACTTCAAATTAAAAATAGTAAGAAGACACAAAGAAGGTTACTACATACTAATAAACGGATCTCTCCTACAGGAGGATATAACCATCCTAAATATCTACACAACAAATACAGAAACATCCAACTTCATCATACGAACACTACTTACTGTAAAAACACTCACAGACACACATACACTGAGAGTTGGGGACTTTAAGACTCCACTGTCATCACAACTTCAAGAGTAAAATTATTGCACAAGTATATTCATATAAACACCAAAGTTGTGGATGTCACTACTGTAGCAGATGTTCCTATCTCAAAGGTTGTTGCTACTACAAAGGGTGTCAATACTACAATTTGTCAGCTCTACAAAAAAGGATCAAAGCAGTCAAGGCAGAAATCTATTACCAATCTACTATTTCCTCAAGACTAATTGTCATAAATTATTGACTTCCCACTTAATTGAGAAAAGCTTTCATTGGAGCAGCTGGACAACAAGTCTCCCCAAGGAGGCTCTATAGGTGGGGCAGAGGGTGGAGCAGAGTCTCATGACAAAGGGTCATCCTTTGGCCAACAAACACAAGACTCTTTAATAGAGAATTTTCTCCAAAGGCATATTTGTTTGGTAATAAGCATCAGAATATCTTTGCTGAGGTTAAAAACTCCACACATCGTAGAAGTACAGAAGTGCAAGTTTTCTAGTCATATTCTGGATCGTGTTGATCAGAATGAATCATGTGCTGTGCCTTGGCTGTTCTTTTGAAGAATCTACATACAGTTTTCGAGAGTGGTTGAAGTAGTTTACATTCCCAGCAGCAGAGCAGTAGATTTCCCCTTTCAGGGCTTTCCCTCCAGCCCTTGTTGTTGCTTGAGTTAAGATAATTACTCATTCTGACATTGGAAACAAGTTATCTCAGGGTTGTTTGTATATGCATATCAGATACTGCCAATGATGGTGATTATGTTTATGTGTTTCAATATGTTTATTTCCTCTTCAGTGTAATCTCTTTTTAGATCCATGGCGAAATTTGTGATTGATGCGTTAGGTTTTGGAGGGAATCGTTTCTTGAATACCCTGTGTATGAATAATATTAGCAAGTTATAACATTTGTCTGTTGCAAATTTACCATCTGTAATTTGGAAAAATGGTTTGTTAGGTCTAGGAATTTGGAGGAGATTTATTTGGGTCCTTCAGTTATAAAAACATAATATCCACAAATCGCGACAGTTTCACATTTTTTCCTCCCTATTTGGGTCCTCCCTATTTGGAGATTTCTTGCTATGGCTAAGGATTCCAGAAATATATTAAATAGGAGAAGAGAGATGTATTATCCTTTTCTTGTTCCTGGTTTTCAAGATAATGGTTTTAGTCCTTCCCATTAAGTATGACTTAAACAGTTGGTCTCATACATATGGCTTTCTTTGTTTTAAAAAGGGTCTTCCTATTCCTATTTTGTTTAGGGCTTTGAAAATATATTGCTTTTTTATTATATTGAAGGTTTGGGGCAGCCACTCTGAGAATGATGTGATTCTTCATCTTACCTACGTCAGTTTGGTGGATTGCATTAATACTTATGAATCTGCTATAGCAGGCTTCCAGGTGTGGAATGTAGGCTAGTTGGCCATGATGCATGATTTATAATATCTGTTTTTGGATATTGCTAGGTAATATTTTGTAGAGCAGTTGTGCATCTTTGTTCCTCAGTGAGATTTGTTTGCAATATCCTTTTGGGGGTCGTTTCCTGGTTTGTGATGGTATTTGCGTGAAGAAACTAGTTTGGGGTTTCTCGCTCTGCATCAATTTCACGGGTGAACTAGGAGAATATTGGTGTTTTCCCCTCTCTTAGAAAGTGTTATAGAATTCTGCTGTGATTGCTTTTTTTATATTGGAAGAAATTTCATTGCTTCCTGTATCTCGTCATAATTCATGTGGTTATTTAATTGATTTATACGTTCTTGCCTCAGGTTGGACAGTTTATATTTCTGTAAAAATCTACCTATTTCCCCAAAGTATTCATTCCCTAGTGAGTATAGATTCTGGAAATAGTTGTTTCTGATTGTTTGGATGTCCTCGATTATTCTGGCAATATTTCTTGTGGAATCCACGATGTTACCAATTTGGGAGGCTTCTCGCCTTCCTTCCATTATTCTTGAAAGTGCTGTGTCAAGATCTATTATATAGCCATCACAACAAAAACAGGTGGCACTGGTATAAAGAAAAACCTTAAGAGAAATGGAATGGAATACTAAACACAGAAATAAAGTTCTAATTTTAAAAATCTTTTTTCTTATTTATTGTCAAAATTATGTACAGATAGGTTACATTTTCGTACCTTAGGCATTGGATACATTTGTTGTCTTGTTTGTTTACTAAGCCCTCCTTTCCCCTCTCCATGCCCCATTTCCTTCTTTGCCCATGAGTTGTTCATGTGGTTTACACCACACAGTTTTGTAAGTTTTGCTTTTGAAGTCATTTGTCTTTTTACCCTGTGTCTCATGATTTTGGTATATCCTTTACCTTTCCTAGATCAAATATGAGTGTCTATGGTTTCCAGTGTACTCAGATAAGATATAGTGATAGTGCAGGTATGAACACAAGAAGGGGATACAAGAGGAACATAAACAACAGAAGCCACGGTTACACATGGCATGTTGAATGTAATTAAAACAGTGATATAACACTTGTTTCCATAATATGGAGTTCATTTCACTTAGCATCATTTTCTGTGTTCAACATCGATGTGGCCAAAAGAGAACACTACTTCATTGTTAGTGGGAATGTAAACTGGTCCAACTACTCTGGCAAGCACTATGGAGATTCCTCAGAAGGCTTAACATAGAGCTCCCCTAATACCCAACAGCCCCACTTTTGGGCATCTACCCAAAAGACCAAAAACAAGAACACACTGAAGCCACCAGCACAACAATGTTCATTGCAGCACAATTTGTCATAGCTAAATTATGGGACCAACCCAGATGCCCCTCAGGATAATGTGGTACATATACAGGATGGAATTTTATGCCTCATTCAGAAAGACATCGCCCCATTCATAAGGAAATGGAAGCACTTGGAAAAATATGCTAAGTGAAGTGAGCCAGACCCAAAGAATCATGGACACTATGGTCTCCCTCATAGGCAGTAATTATCATAGCTTTAGGCTAGCCACAGAAGAGGATGGCTAAAGCTGCATTCTTACAATCAGTTGATATTCAAAAAAGGAGCTACAGATACATAATTGTATTAACAGCCTCTTCAACTCCTGGTGCTGGGAAAACTGCGCAGACACATGTAGAAAATTCAAAGTTGATCCTAGCCAATCACCATGCACCAGGGCAAACTCAAAATGTATTTAGAACATCAACAACACCCCTGAATCCTCTAAACTACTGAAAAACAGAGGAGGAGAGACACTAGAACTTATAGGCACAGGTAAGGGTCACAACAGATAGTGGAGAGAATTACCAAATGAGAATACTAAAAAATAGAAAGTTTCTGCACAGATAAAGACATACCAACCAAACTACTAAGACAGCCTATCATGTGGGAAAGGTTCCTCACCCGCAGAGAAACAGAAAAAAAGCCAAATGTCTGTCACCTACAGAGAAATAAAGAAACTAACCACCTCTGAACCCAGTAAACGAATTATTAAATGGGAAAAGTAGATAAACAGAGACGTTACAATAGAAAAGATAAAACATGGCAGGAAACATTTAAGGAAATGTTCACCATCCCAGGCAGTAAAGGAAATGCAAATAAAAACAACCCTGATATTCCGTCTCACTCAGGTAGATTGATGTACACTCTGAACTCAGGCAATAAAAAATGCTGGAAGGGATATTGGGAAAAAGGAACTCTTCTTTAATGTTAGTTGGAGTGTAAATTAGTACATCCATTCTGAAGAACTGTATGGAGGTTCCTCAAAATGCTCAGCATAGACATAACCTATGACCCAGCCATATTACTCCTCGACATCTATTCTGAACAACATGTCTCAGGATATCATAAAGACATCTGGATATACATGTTCATGGCTGCACAATTTACAACCGCCAAAATATGGAGAAAACACTGATGCCCCACTACAAGCGAAGGGATCCATAAAATGGGATACCTATACACGAGGTAATACTACACAGTGATTTCAAATGATAAAATATTGTTATTCTAAGGCAAATAATGAGAACTTTAACTAATATTGTTGAGTGAGACAAGAGTAGAACACAAAAACCAAGGGGAAAGGTTCCTTTATATAAGACTGTTAGGATGGGTGAGGGGACAGTAGAGACCAGGACGGCAAAAGAAAATCCTTTTCAAATGGTATTTCCACAGGTTTGCCTCAGTGACGTTACATAATGTGTCTAAAACCAAACAAGTACTAAACGAGAAGGTCTAGAATAGATATAACAGTAGATAACAATAGCTCAGCAGCTAAGTACATATGACTGTAAAAGATGAGAATAAGTAAAACAACACCAAGAGGACTCAGGAGGATTCTATTGTTGACGTTACATTTAAAGTTCTAGGATTATTGCCTTTGTCATAAGTTACATATTACTGTATAGGATTTTGGTATACTAGGTATTGTATATATGCCTACCTGCTCTAGGGAAGGGAAAAAAATCAAGCGTATATGATATCACATGAAATGTATGCACTGTCTTATGTATGTGTACACTTTTCCACATCACTTTGTCAACACTTTAATGAATAATCACACACACACACACATACACAACATCTAGCCTTAATATGAAACCTTTTTATGTCTTTATAGCATGTCCACTGAGCTAACAAATAATATATGCATGGTTTGTGAGTAATTTTTGCAGGGATTTTCCCTGATATGCAGAGTTAAAGGCTAAGTCTGCCCGAATACATGTTTCAAGATCCTGGAACCTACTAAATTGAGTTTAAATATTAGGGTGTGTGTCAGAATTAGTTTCCTTGCTTTAGGTTAATGAGATTGCTTGTGATAACAATCTCACATGTTACCCCAGGCACATGACATGACATCAACCTTGATCATTTGTGTTTAGTTTATGTGTTGTGACCAAAAGGAAAATGACGGGAGCCTTCTACTGGCCTTAATAAAAAGTCAAGACCCAGGAGACAAAATGCATTCCAAATTATAACATTTTATTCTCTCAAGGAATGTCATGTTTTATATATTCATGATAGTAAATTGTGGGATATGGCTAGGTGCTAGGGAAATGTATTTCTAATTAAACTTCACATAACAGAAATCCTTAAGCTCAACTGAATTACAAAAACTTACCTTTTAAAATATCTCTGTTGCGTTGATATTTTCTATTATAAAGCTAAGAAAATTAATATGAATCAATTTTTAATCTGTCTGAATAGGAATTGAGATCGGCCTAGAGACACATTAAGAATGCTCTATAACACAGGCCAAAAAAAAAAAAAAAAAAAAAGCAAAGCAAAATGACCCTCACATTCAACATAGCCCCAAGAAGAATGTCCATTAGCAGGAATACTACTAATAAGAAATGCTGGAGGACATATGACCAAAAGTAAACGCTATGAAATTATTGATGCAGATAAACACTTGTTCAATATTGCTGCCACCTATGATCCCACAAAGGAAAGTTTAGGGGAAATCAATCCTTCATTACTTCAGCACCCCAGATGCTAAAACGCAAAGAACCATTACTTATTTCTTGAAAGGTCAAGTTAACACACCAATCCCCAAAACAACACCGATGAAATACAAATGAAGAAAAAAAAATCCTGTGATGATGGCTGAGATTAACAAAAATATCAATATTAAATTCCATTAAAAAAATCAAGAACACAGAAAGTTATCCTTGAGAGAACATTGGGACATGAAGAAAGAAATGGAAGTACAAATAGATACAGCCAGTCCGTGGTGGTAGATTAAACAATGAAGGATCAATCAATGTTTTCCTGTCAAAAAATAATTATTTCAAAAATATGCCTCAAGATTACTCTTCCTGGAAGCAAAAATTGTGGGGATCCTGACCCCCTTGCCATGTAGTGCAGAAGCAATATTTTGATCATACCACACACAGATACTTAAGCAAACCCAATTTCAGGAAACAGTGAGTAAAGAATATCGTGAGTTCTATTGACTTCATTTTATTTTCAACCCTTCAGAATCCAGTACTGAATTATCAAACTGCATGGAATTTCATGCAGTATATATGTTGCACAATTGTCTGACTCTCTACTCATAAGTATAACAACTTCTGACCCTACTAGATTTTTTTTATTGTAAGGGCATGGAATACTGCGTTTTGAATATATAAACGAATTTGAATTCACATAAAAATAGATTTTGATTATGTTACAATGAAATTGAACATAGCCGACTAATGATGGAAGTCCTACTGAAATTCTATCACAATTTTTTTTTATAACGCAGTCTTACAGATGACGAAGTTTTGCTTAGCATGCGTCATTTTAGGTGTAGACATACAAATCTCTATGAAATTGCTGTAAGATATAAAATATAATGTTTTATTTTACACTACAGGAATAATATGAACATTGAAAGAAAATATTTACTCTTAATAGATTCAATTGTGAAAACACCAACATGAGTATCAACATATAACAAAGTGTGCCTATGTTACCTTTATTGAACAATAGCTCTTGGCACTGACAGTAAAATATTGAAGAAAACTTGAATTGATTTATTGTGAGCAACAGAAGTGGAATTGCTCATTTTTTCCTCACTATTTGTGAAGGAAACTTATCAAGTGACCTGCAATGAAAACCGCATTCATTCAAATAAAATAGTTCACAATTAAGGGTTATTGGAAAGAAAACTTTCTTCTTTTAGTCATCACAATTTTATTGATTTAAATCAGACATTTTCTTTCTGAATCTGCTAATAGTGGGTTGTCCATGACTTTTGTAACAATGGACACTGTCAATTCTGTGTTTGGTAAAGATTGCTTTTTCTTATATAGATAGACAGCAATGGAGTAATGTTTCCTTATTTTTAATATTATTTACAGTATGATTAAAGTATGTACATATGAACAAATGTATATGTGAAGTAGTGTTTGATTGTCTCTTTTGGACGTCTTTCTCCCAAGGCTGACCACTTTTTGTCTCCGTGTGAATTGGTATCTGACTCCTGTTTTCTTTGCAATGTGTCTATTACTTATTTCTAACACACATATGACAGGGAGACCATAATCCATGTTCTCTCTTGTAGATTTTTCTTACCCAGCATTATTTGTTCAAGACCTGTCCATTTCCCACTGAAGGACATTATTGTATCATTTCTATTTGCTGTGTAGCTTACCATTGTGTACAGGAACCACGGATTTTGGATGCATCCACCTGTAGTGGGCCATCTGGGTTGTTTTTATGTCTTTGGTATGTGCAGTAATAATCCATGTCATATCGTGGATCCTGTTGTTCAGAATACATCACGTGCACTGCCTATGATGTATTTTCAGTAAACAATCATGTTTTCCAAATTGGTATTACTAGTTGCCATTCCCACCAGAAGTGCAGCAGCGTTCCTCTTTCACTGCTTCCCCTCCAGCATATGTTATTGCCTGAGTTCAGATGTTAATTTCTGATTTGGGTAAGATGGTTTTGGTAGGCGGAGTGATAATTTCTGGAGATCTTTGAATGTAGGCGATAGTAGACCTTTGACTGTTGCATTGCTGGTGAAGCCCTTTTCCCAAATGCTTGCCTCTCTTTTAGTTTGTTAGCAATGTTTTCACAAAGTCACTTTTTTCAAGTCTCTCTCTAATCTGTTATGCCCCAGAGACCCTACTGAGGAAATCCTTGTCTTTGCCTAAAATACTAGGTTCTCCACTAATGTATCATCCAGTATTTTTAGAGTTTCAGGTTTGATGTTGAGATTTGTAATCCATTTTGTGTTTATTTGGTGCGTGACGATAGGGTAGGCTCCTCTTTGTGTTTCATGCATGTGGCTATCCATTTACCCAATGCACAATAGTCAAAACGACTGTGTCCTTTTCTATTGTATGTCTTTTTATAGCTTCATCAGAAGTAAGCAGACTCAAAATGCGGTTTTATTCTCGGCCTTTTGGCTAGGAATATGGCCTAGGGCAAGAGTGCTTGCATCAAACACATGAATACCTGGGATTGATTCCACAGCAACACATACATAGAAAAGGCCAAATGTGGCACTGTGGCATAAGTGGAACTATGCTAGCCTTGAGCTAAATGACATCAGGGAGAGAGAGATCTTGGTCCTTGAGTCCAAGGCCCAGGACTGGCTCAGAACCAAATGAACAACAAAAAATAATTTATTCATCGGTCTTCTACCCCATTTCTTTCAACTTGGGCACGGTTTTTGTGCCAGTACCAGGCTGTTTTTGTTATGATGGCTTTTGTAATATTATTCGATGTCTGGCAGTGTGAAATCTCTGTCACTGCTTCTTTTGCCTACAATTCTTGTGGGAATTCTAGGTCTTTATTTTCTTCATATACAGATTTGGATTCTTTTCTCTATTCTGTATAGATTTTGGTGTGGAATTTTATGGTGATTGCACTGAGTTTGTATAACATCTTATCGTCTCTTTGATTTATCATTTTCATTAAATTGGTCTTTGACATCTTCGATTAGTTTAATTACCTACTATTTTTTTTGTTTTTAGATATCGCAAATGGTATTTTTTCCATGATTTCCTGCTCTGCATGGTAATATCCACGGTATACAGAAATGCTGCTGTTTTGTTGTTTGTTTCTTTTTTCTACATGTGCTTTGTAGGTAGCGTGTTGTTATTTTTATTAATGTTGGATCCTGCAAGTTTACCAACATGGTTTATTAGGTCTAAGAGTTTGGCTATTAAATGTAAGAATTTGACACTGGAGTTTCTTCTTTCCATCTGGTATAAGATTATGTCATCTGTGGAAAAGTATAGTTTGATTTCTTCCTTTACTATGTGGATCCCTTTGATATTCTTGTGTTGGATTTTTGCTATGGCTTGAGATTTCAGGTGTATATTAAATGAGACTAGAGAGAGTGGGCATCGTTGTCTGTTCCTTATTTTAATGGCATTGTGTTTAGTTTTTCCAAATTTAGTATGGTATTAGCAGTTGCTCTTTCATTTATGTCTTTTATTGTTTAAAGAGTGTTTCTTTTAATACTATATCTCCAGGCCTTTGTGCATGAAAGTTTGTTGTATTTTGTCAAAGGCTTTTTGGGCTTTGACTCAGAGACCTATGTGATTCTTGGTCTTAGGTATGTTAGTGGGGTGAATATCATTATCCCTGTAGGTATTTTAAAACAGCTTTGCATCTGTGGACTGAAGACTACAACATCATGTTGTATGATTTTTTAAAAACTCTTTCTGGAATCTCTTAGCTAATATTTCGTTGAGGAGTTTTTCATCAGTGTTCATAAGATAGATTGCTCTGTCATTTTCTATATATTTTGTGTCTTTGACGGTTTTTTGGATGGTTTTGATATTAGCTTCTTAGTATGTGTTTAGGATTTTTCTCTCTCTGCAACTATTTCACAGAAGATTGTGAGTAGACTTGATATTATCTACATTTAAATGTTTCATAGAATAATCTTTTGAATCAATCTTAGCCTGGGTTTCCTGGATTGGAAGAAAACTTCCTTGCTTCTTTTTTATCATTTTTTATTTATTTTTTGTTTTCAAGATGATGTACAGAGGGGTTACAGTTGCACACATAAGTTAGTGAGTACAATTTTTTTATACCTATTACCCTCTCCGTCATTTTACGCCCACCTTCCCTCCCGTCTTATCCCTCTTTCCCTGCCCACTGCCACCCCCCAAGTTAGTTGTACAATTAATTTTCAACACATTAACTGATGGTTTGGTTCACTCTTTATCCTTTTTCTCCCCATTTTTATGTTCCCTTTCGCCTCCATAATTCAGACAACCATATATACAATCCTCATCGTGCCAATATCAAATACACTGAGAACAGGGGCTAAACAAAGTAAAATGAAAGAAAAAAGAAATAATTTCACATAGTACATTAGAAACATCAAAGAAATCCGTTTTTTCCATCTCTTCAGGTTTAATTCACTTAGCATTATCTTGTGTGATCATGTGTAATATCTATTGAGTTATTGGGATCATCTGTTAGGACTATCCTAGAGATACTAATTATTACTAATGAGGGAAACCATGGAATCTATGTTTCCTTAGTTCTGGCCCCCTTCACGTAGTATGTCTGTTTTCCCAAGTCTTTCCATTTCATTACACATGGAACAATGTCATTTTTTCTGATGGAAGTATAACATTCCATTGTGTGTATATACCACAATTTCTTGATCCATTCATCTAATGAGAAATATGTGGCTTGCAGCCCTATCTTAGCTATGGTAAACAATGTTGCATCACAGTTATGTTGGTAGCTTTAGTATGGTCTGTTTGTGACCCTTTGTGTGAATGCCCACAAGTGGAATAGTTGGGTCATAGGGGAGCTCTATTTTTTACCTTTTGAGTAACCTCCATATTGCTTTCCAGAGTGGTTGAACAAGTTTAGGCACCACCAACAGTGAAGAAGTGTTCCCTTTTGGCTAATTCCCTTTCAACTTCTGTAAGTACTTTTCTTGACAGTGGACATACTACCTGGGAGAAGGTGGAATCTCAAAATAGGTTTGAATTGCATTTCTTTTATGGCCAGAGATGTTGCTCATTTCTTCCTGTGTCTATTGACCTTTATTATTTCCTTTGCAGAGAAGTCTGTCTTTAAGTCTTCTAACCACTTACTAATGGGGTAGGTAATTCTTTCAGGATTTGATGGGGAGGACTTAATTTTTTTAGTTCCAAGTATATTTTAGATATGAGGACTTTGTCAGTTGTACTGCTACTGAGACAAAGGACAAGCAGTGTATCAATAGAACAGTGATACTCCCTAGACACTGTGTTGACAATGAAGTATGCAACTTACAGTGGGGGTGAAGGTGGAAAAAATCAGAGAAAATGAGGGAGGAGGTGACAATGTTCAAAAAGATATGAACTAATTACCTGTGTTACTAAATACTAAGGACTCTGTTTATCACATTTATTTAAAAAAAAAAAAAACAACTCATGAAATCACCATCAATAAAAAGTTAAGCATAATGACAAATGTCAGATTTATCGGAATCAAAAACTGGAGGATAACAGTCCAGGCCAGTCTAGGCATTAGTATCTGATTGTTTTTGAGAAACTACATAAATTGGAAAAAGCTAAGTTTATGGTTCCTGGGATACAATGTCTGCCTGGGAATCACTAAGGCCTGAGTAATACTGCTTTTTTTTTTGAAACTATGCTATTTAACATATAAGGAGTGAGTTTGTGTTTGCTTTTTCTTGTGAATACTCTGACATTAGAAGCTCCCTGTTCTTATCAGAATACTCTAACAAAAATTGCAGCCTATACAGCATCTAGTTGTCAGGGAGCTGAGCCTTGATTATTTGGAATTATCTAGGGATATTTTAGAACGGAGCCCATATTATTCCCCTCATACTTTTCTCTAAGAATAATTCACTGAGACGCCCAGGATCCAGGATCTTAGCCAGTAATATTTCATATATTCAAATCATGATTGTACTTTAAATATAAGTTGAAAAATCTCTGTTCGACCTAGAACCTACAGAATTCATAACTTACAAGTTATCAACATTCCACGGTTGATAGAAAAGAAATAGAAAATTGGTGTTGGCTACTTGAATTGATAACAGGAAGAATAAAGAATTAAGAGAGTTGTTTATTTTCACTAAGCTTGGCAATGATTCATGGCCACTGTGCTCAATAACAATTTTCAGTTTCACAGAAAGGATGTCTTCCTATTGAAAGTTTTAGAATTTTTTTTTTTTTTTTTGCCAGTCCTGGGCCTTGGACTCAGGGCCTGAGCACTGTCCCTGGCTTCTTCCCGCTCAAGGCTAGCACTCTGCCGCTTGAGCCACAGCACCGCTTCTGGCGGTTTTCTGTATATGTGGTGCTGGGGAATCGAACCTAGGGCCTCGTGTATCCGAGGCAGGCACTCTTGCCACTAGGCCATATCCCCAGCCCGAAAGTTTTAGAATTTGTATACGCATATGACCTCTATCTTTGTTTTGCTAGTTATTTTTACCCATGTAATTAATCATTACATAACTTAATTATTATCCTTATATTTGACACCAATTACATATAAGATGGATTTATACAATTTCTATAGGCAAAGAAAGACACCACAGTTGCATAACAACTTACCTTCAGACATCATAGCCTTTTTGTCAGATTATTCCACAGTTTGTTCTGAAGTAGAAGGCAAACATGAGGTTACCAAAAGGAAGTTTTAAGGAGCTTGTTAGGGAGCCTTGTGAAATGACAGAGCCATAAAGATGACCATCAATGTGACATATATGTAAAGATAATATGTGCTTGGGGTTTGTTTAGGAAATTCTAGAGGCAAATTAGAAGTGTCTTGCCTACTGATTTATTAGTAAGGCTTTAGTAAGAAAAAGCAAACAGTATTTTTTGGAAGAAGAAATTTTTTTACAATTGAGAAAAAAAATTAAAATGTGACTGCTCAATTTTAAAGGTTTTCTTTCAGCCAAGAAGGATCAGATGGCCATTACACTGGATTTCCTTCACATACCTTGACTGCTAAGGCCTTACTAACGTAGGAAGGAAACCTACTTGCTCTCCTGCCCCAATTGGCATAAAACAAGTATAAACAAACAAAAAACTTCATATTTTGCACTATCAACAAAGAAAACATTGACCTTTTACCTCCTACCTTATCTACATCCAATTGCTTCATTGATATCATGCTTAGTAACATGAAAAGATGTTTTCAAATGAGGGAGAGAAACATCTGCTTGGACTACATATTTTCCTCCAAAGCAGAAACCAAGCCTAGAAAGGTTAGATGCTTCAATGACTTCATGTGGAATGGACAGGGATGATCCAAGGCCACAAATGTAACCATATTTTAACTCAGTGTGAAAATTTTCAAATAGAAAGCCTGAGATTGGAGGTCCCACTGAACTTTTCAAAAGTTTCTTTCCTGATAGCCATTTCAAGAAGACAAAAGTAAGTATAAAGTCTGCTAAAAACATTCTTTAGGGAGGGGCTATATGAGTTACATTAGCATATGGAAAAGGCATGGTCAAGGGCTAAGAGGAACATGAACCCCAAAATATTTTTCTTTCGTAGATCCCCAGTTATAAATTCATTTGACTTTAATGAAAATCACTTTTGTAAGAAATGGTCCTTACATGGTCATGCAGTTTCTTAATATATGCTAAAGAAGTTTTGAACAATAAGTCAGAAATACAAACTTCAAATCTACAACATTTAATATCTGAGATTAGCAACAAAAGTTCAATTCACAGTTAAGAGACAGGAATCCATAGAATCTCAGTTTGAGACTAGCCTGACGAAAAAGTTACTGAAAAACCATCTCAATCAGTGAGCTAGTTAAAATGGTGCACCTGTGGGTTCCCAGCTATTCCAGGAGGCACACATAAGAGTGCTGCTGTCCAAGGCCAGCCTGAACATGAGACCCTCTCTGAGAAACAACTAACACAGAAAAGAGGTTAGAAACATAGGTCCAGTGAGAAAGAAATCCTGTGAATGCCAACTGAGACAAGCTATCCAAGCAATGAGCACCTAGACCTTCAGGACGAGGTCTAACCTGATAATGAGGACCCATGGAGAGGAGTAAGAGGAGATGAAGTCTCATCTTAAATGGAGTCAATTTAAAGTTGCCCTTCCAAAATTAATCAGAGCCAGATCAAGAGGAATAGTTGTTTACCCACCTAATGTCCATACCTGTCCATTTTCCATCTGGACAGAAACTTGCATTCTTGCCTTTGTTACTTGCTATTTGTATGTATATATATTAGCCTCTGACTGGTTACTCCCAATCAGTCCACTATCCCTAAACACTTCCTTCCTGCCCCAAGTCCAGTTCATCCTCCTTCCTTGTAATGGGCCACAATTGGGTTTATGTTCCAAATGTACCTTTTCTGGCTTGTGCCCAGGCTGTGTTCTCCCATGTTGTTCATGTTAACTGGTCCTGTGAACTTGTCAGCCTTTTGCCTGACCTTTTCAAAAGTCTCCTTTAATAGGATAATATCCCTCACTGAGGTCGCCACCTGGGAACTTGCAGTTCAAGGCCATCCTCTTACTACACTGCTGTGCCCATCATAGATCTGGACCCTGAAGACCCAGCCTCAGGGACTCCTTAATGTGCCCAAGATGCAGGAGGTAGCCAGAGGACACCAGACACCCATTAGCCCTGATAACCATATTGTGGAAATAATGAGGACTTTTACCAACCAAACTTTCAAATACTTCTTAGGCAGTAACAGGCCAAATAATGAATCAGGGGCCTCTGACTAATTCACCCCTTTTCAGCAGGAAGTAGTTACAGAAGAAACAACCTCTGCCTGGTCTGGTACCCGTCTTCTGTTATTAATAAACAACAAATGGGGGAATGTTAGCATTTCCCTAGCCTCAGCTCCTCAGCTCCTCCCACTAGCCCCCAGTTCCACCCATACCTAATGATCCACTCCTACTCACTATCAACCTACTTCCCTTTTACCCCCAGAGAGAAGCTGCCACCTGGATAAGGTGCAAACACCATGTAGCTCCCTCTCCCGTGGGAACTATGGCCCCACTAGTAAACCTCCTTATGAACCTTCCTCCCCTGCCTGAAAGTATCTCCTCATGGTCCTCTGGAATGGCCGATACCTATGCTTTTACACTGGACACAAGAAAAATACACCAGGCAGTTTTACGTTCAAGGTGCAACAGGGCTTATCAAACTTGGGTACTGACAATAGGTCAAAGAGCGTATAAAACAAAAACTAATGGAAAACAACTGTAAATTTGTAAAATATTAATAACAAGTCAGAAAAGGATTTGAAGGACAAAAGAATACAAACATGTATAAAAATGTTTTTCTTGAGGGCTGGGGATATAGCCTAGTGGCAAGAGTGCCTGCCTTGGTATACCCGAGGCCCTAGGTTCGATTCCCAGCACCACATATACAGAAAACGGCCAGAAGCGGCGCTGTGGCTCAAGAGGCAGAGTGCTAGCCTTGAGCGGGAAGAAGCCAGGGACAGTGCTCAGGCCCTGAGTCCAAGGCCCAGGACTGGCCAAAAAAAAAAAAATGTTTTTCTTGAGATATTTCCACTTCTTCTTTTCTTCTCTTCCTCCTCCTCCTCCTCCTCCTCCTCCTCCTCCTCCTCCTCCTCCTCCTCCTCCTCCTCCTCCTCCTCCTCCTCCTCCTCCTCCTCCCTCCTTCTCCTCCTCCTCCTTCATCTTCTCCTCCTCCTCCTTCATCTTCTTCTTCTTCTTCTTTGTCAAAGTGATGTACAGAGAGTTTACAGATTGATATGTTAGGCCTTGGGTACATTTGTTATACTGTTTGTTACCTCCTCCCTGATTCTCAGATCCCTCCTCACAATCTCCTTCAGATGTTTTGTCTAACATGGAAAGAATCATGAAAGACAAACCAGAAAAGTTTCATGCATGTGACAGATAGTAACAGGATATCTGCAAATTTCTTATGTGTTTAAGTTAACTCTGATATAAATGACGTTACCATGTAATATGCAAACTGAGTCACAGTTATCCCAGCACTTGCCAGGTATTGGGGGATGTTTTCACAGACACCATGGATCCTGCCTGGAGGTATGGACCTGTTCACAATGCTACAAGTCTTAGAGTGAGACAAAGCATTCTTTTCAATGCAGAGTCCTGGCTCAATGTAAAGCCTGAAATAGCCCTATTTGAAAAATACTCAAATGTACTTCGTTGTTTAGCCAAAGGGGATCCCTGCTCCAATAGCTACATTTAAGTTACATCTTGCTGAGGCTTTGTCTCCACAAAAGAAGTGACTCTTTAGTAATCTTGTTGCAAGGCTTTGCGTTGCAGCACCTACTGATCGCTAGAATCCTAATATCATCTCAAAAATTCAAGCTTTCTACATGTGGCATCTACTTTATGATACTTCATTTAAATCTACCTACACAAATGCTTATTATACACTACTAAGTTTGGCAATGTTTCATTAACATGAATATGTAAATAGGCCAAAGTTCACTAAAATATCTTTGTCAAGTTCCTTCAGATACACATATTTTAAGTATAATGCTAATTTCATTTTAAATCTAATTTAAATCTTTAACCTGAAAGACTCAGAGGATGGCCCCAGCCTTAAAATGCGCTTAACATGTCTTCAATTTACAAGCTTATGTGGGTCCATAATATGTCATTCTTCTTGGTTAATATTTCTATTCTCCCTAGTGTAGAAGCTGCTTTAAATAAAACACTTGAATAATGATTGTATATCAACCTCAAGAGGAAGAGCAACTGCTACAACAACATACAAAATATTCAAAGTAAAAAAAGTACTTTTTTTTCAATTCTAATGTATACACATCAAATTTTACAAGAAATAAGGTAATACATTCAATTTCAATTTCACCTCCAAATTTTGCTGACAGGTACAAAAAGAAAGGCATGTTGTTCAAGAAATAGTTAGTGTCCGTATCTTTCTAACCACAAAAGGAGTTACTTAGAGTAATTCAACTATAGATTAATTCAATTACTCCTGTATACACCTGATTTCATTACACTCCACAGTTCATTCCCAATTACATGATATTTGTCCCAGGGCAATTCGTTTGATGACGTTAAGTGAGTAGGCTCCTACTTAGACTAACTCTAAATTTCAATTTAACCTAAATAAAGGGCAATTTAACTTATTAAAGGAAGTTTGGAAATGCCCAAGAATAAGTTTTGTGACATGCAGCATCTCTTCCTTGACATATTGACTCATCAGCATAATGGGTATATGAGACATGATGTGGTGACAGCCTTGTACAGTTAAATACTGGTGATATGGTGCCCCTTTTGCTCTGCCAGTCCCTGGACATGTAGTAGGTGTGCACCAGGCTAACTTGTAGTTTTTGAGCAAGTTGACCAATACCACAGCTATAATTTTGGAAGAGCTGAATCAGGAATGAAGTTATGACAAATGGGAATTCTGCAAAATCATGTCATAGATTATCTGTTTTTCAAAATCCATTCAGGTACAAAAAATTGAAAGGATTGTACTGGGTCAATATTACTGACAATTTACAAAAGATTAAGAGGCAGCTAGAGGAGCTCCAAAAAGAGATGGGTAAGATGATCAGAAATGACTGGCATCTCCAAGACTGGTTCTGCTGGCTCTGGCATGTTCTGGGCCAAGAACTTGCCATAGTGGAAACATTCTTGTGGTTCCCTGCCTGTTCCAATGTCTACCTTCTAGCATCCACCAGAGCTATCTCAGACAGAAGCTGAAATCATCCTGTCGCAAACAAGAAAATACAACAGCCCAAGGTGTCCCTGAGATGTGAAATTTGGGGGCGGGGAGCATAGAGTTAGTGTCTGTAAAGTATAAAACTTCTTATCAAATGATATTTCTAATTGTTTTTGCCAGTGATGTTACAACATATCTGCAAGGGATGGGAACAGGAGAATTTTATTATTTTTCTTATGTTTAATATAGTAAATGAAAAAACCTGTGGAGTCCCCCTTTGGCGACTGGATATGAGTTTGGTACAATGGATCTTGCATATATGCTTATCTGGACTTAGGGAAATACTGAAAAATGAGGGAAGTTGTAACTAATATGACAAGAAATGCACTCACTACCTTATTTTGTAATGGTACCACGTATGTACATCAACTTTTCAATAAAATTTAATTACAAATTATAAATTAAATAGCTCCAACTAAGACACTCTCACACACACACACACACACACACACACACACACACACAATTAAGCAGTAGTTATTTGGCTTACTCATGTGGTGGGCTACATAAATTTAAATTTTCTACGAAAAGAGGTAAGTTTAATAACCTTTAAATGCAAGGGGAGAGATCATTGACAAAAAGTTTCTCACATGCAAACCTAACTGAAGAAAAGATATAGAATTTTACACATGTTTATGTATCCAGATTTTCATTTCATGATCATCATTCCATTCATGCAACCTATGTTTAGAAGAGAATCTTAAATGGTATATTTCAGTAAAGGGGGAAACCCTAACATTGATGGCAGCATTCACTGTAAACAGTATACAAGCGAACCATATAGGTAAGTTTAATAGCTAGTGGAAATGAAAACACATTCAACGTGTTGAGAGTATTATTATTTCATGTGATAGACAAGACAAGAAAAAAATTCTTGATCCTCAAATCGTAGAGCACCATATTATTTCTGCAAAGGAAAATAGAAAACAGAACTTTTCATTATGGTGGAAAGTTTGCTAATACACATTTCTGATTCTGCCTAATAACAACAGATATTCAATAATTGTTCTACAGATACACAAAACAGAACAGTTGCTCATTATCCTGAAATAATTTCTTGATTTCTTCAACTTGCATATACACAGAAATTGATCAATTGGACAGTTTCTGGACACTTATGGTTTGAAACTGTGTGTGTTTCAAATCATTTGAAGTAGGTGAACGCATAAATAACTGGAGAAGCGATTATTTTCATGACACAGGTACATTTCTTCTAAGCTTAGTTTAGGTAACATAATAAGACTTATCCAAGTAATAGAACATTTTGTATATGTCTCACCCATGCAAGTATAATCAGTGTCACATGACAGGAACACAAAATATGAAATGTGCCTAGTCTTATAACAAAAATACTAAATATTGTAGACTATATCAGAAATGATTATCTTAAGATTTGAGATCAATGTCATAATATTTGATTTAAAACTATCTTACATGAGACACAAAGAATAAATGAAAAAAGAAGGCATCATTTTTGTGGGAAGTGACTTTCTAAGGGATACAAGAAAAATATAACTACATGTCTTCTAAATTTCCTAAGTTTCTATCATCAATCAATATACTCTCCAGGAACTTTACGTTCTTCTCACTCAATTAATTTTGTTGAACATGCAAGTGTGAGCAGGAAACAATACACTTCCTTTTACTCTGAACTCACATGTAAAGATCTTTCAAGAATCTAAATTGATTTTTTTTGTTGCATGTGTTGAGCTCCTTTATCAAAGATTAAGTAGGCATAGAGAATCTGGAATGAGCCCAGATGTCCCTCAGTAGACGAATGGATCAGGAAAATGTGGTACATATACACAGTGGAATTTTATGCCTCTATCAGAAAGAATGACATTGTCGCATTTGTAAGGAAATGGAAGGACTTGGAAAAAATTATACTAAGTGAAGTGAGTCAGACCCAAAGAAACATGGACTCTATGGTCTCCCTTATTGGGAATAATTAGTACAGGTTTAGGCAAGTCATAGCAGAGCATCACAAGGCCCAATAGCTATACCCTTATGAACACATAAGATGATGCTAAGTGAAATGAACTCCATGTTATGGAGACAATTGTTATATCACAGTTGTAACTACTTTCAACGTCCCATGTGTATCTGTAGCTTCTATTATTGATGATGTTCTTGTATCACCTTCCTGTGGTTGTACCTACACTATCTCTGTAATCTTACCTGAGTATATTGGAAACCATATATACTGGTATTGGAACTTGGAAATTGAAAGGGAATACCAAAATTGAGGGATACAGGGTAAAAAAAGACAAACAACTATAAAAGCAATACTTGCAAAACTGTTTGGTGTAAGTGAACTGAACACCTCGGGGGGTGGGAAGAGTAAGGGGGAGGGGCGTATGAGGGACAAGGTAACAAACAGTACAAGAAATGTATCGAATGCCTAATGTATGAAACTGTAACCTCTCTGTACATCAGTTTGATAATAAAAATTGGAAAAAAAATTAAAAGGTAAGAAAGAATGGAAAACAGAAAGGAGTGAATAGGAAGGGAGAAAAATCAAGACACTTGGGATTACAGAACTAAGAAAGACACTTGCAGAAGAAAAGAAGATGGACAAAAATCTCGCTGAAATAAAGAATAAAGTCAAATAGCATTATTGGTATTTTGAAAAATAAAAAGAATGTAAATTGAAAGTTAACCTTGCCCTACAAACTGCATTCATGGGCTAACATCCGGTGGGATTTTTGAACAGAATTTCCAAGGTATTTGTGGCCTTGCCACAAATGTATGGTGATAGTTTGCAAGCAAATATTGAAAAATGAAAACATGCTGAAAACACACATGATGTAGTTATTAAGGTCACCCATGTCCTACTACCCTTGCTGAGCAAGGGGCATATAACACATATAACCAAACAACATAACATATGTGTATAATTGCTTTTTACTGTATTTAATCAAATTACTCTCCGTAGGATTTTAGTAGCTACTCACATGAAGAGGAATTCCAGCCGATCATTAGGTTTTTCTATGAATAAAATTAAATGAAAAGGTATTAGGGGTCATTCAGAAGTAAACCATGACTCTGAAATACTGTCATATCCATAACAGTTTCTTAATACTTTGTAGTTATACAACAAGTGACAATTTTGAGTATGGCCTCCGATAAATACCAATGAATTTGTTTGGATATGTTTTTAGATTATGAAGTCATTGCGGATTTACACATGAATACTTTAACCAATCACAGTTCAGACAGCAATCTGAATATTCCCCAGAAAAGAGGAAGTTTTATTGTACCTAAAAGAAAAAGGCAGCTCTTCCACTGATTATACTTGTTTCCTTTATTTCTAAGAAATAGAACTTTGTCAAGGGATAATGGCATTTTCTTTACCTGTTATTGGTAGATGACTCCACACTGCCCCAAACAAAAGTTGGGCTAGGATTTTCCAAGGATTCTGGAAAACAGAAAAGTGGATATGGTCTTCAGGGAATATATTAGACTTTCTCTAACATTTACATGGCCAAGGAAAGACATAGGTAATGTTAACCACCTAAAGGACCTCATATAACAATGATTTATGTGGATAATTAACATGGAAAAGAAAGAGTCCTAAACTAGGCAGGGAAAATCTTGTGGATGTTGCTTTTTTTTATATTCTTTAAAAGTTCATTTCTGAGTGCTGGTCTTCATATATGAAGATAAGCATATTACCTCTTATCAATATTAGCATACATTAAGTATGATGTAGAGCAAAAGTGCTTACTATTATATGCCATCTATCTCTAAACTGACATTCAGTTACAGCAGAAACTCAAAAGGTAATCTAGCTCTTTACCTTTATCCCAGTCTTCCTCAGAGGAGAGGCTGTGCCCTGTGTTTCCAGATTTTTTCTCTTGTGCTTGGGGCCAATTCATAGTAACTGCAAGAAATAAAATAAGAAAAATGGTATCAGAGTATTTTCCAGATTGAATCTGAGTCAGATCTGATTTATGTTTCATGTATCAAGCTTACCTACATCATCCTCAATGCAACTTTGGTCCGCACATGTTGCTATATGTTCACTGAGCTGATCTCGCAGCACCAAGTGTCGGGCATTGAAGGGACAAGTAGCCAATTTGGCAGCAATGTCGGGATGATTCTATTGAACCAGGATGTAAAAAAAGAACAATAGTAAAATTTATTGGGAGAAGGAAAGTGTTGCGCATATTCTGCTTTAGTTGGGGTTTAACCTTCGGTTGTTTGCTATACTAGCACCAGTCTAGCACAAGAGGACAGGTTAGTATAACCTCGACTCTTCCTCAATCTGTTTCTTACAATTGTCAAGGTCTGGGAGGTGGATAAGTTTCTCTCACACTCTATTTCTCATGCTCTCTTTGCATAAAAATCCTTCAATTTAAACTCAAGTCATGACAAGATTGGATGTCGGACACAGCAGCAAAGTGCTGTATTCTTAAAACATAACTTTGGCATATAAAAACATTCAGAATCATGACTTCTTCACTCAAAAGGCATTTATTTCTTCGGTTCGGGCACATTTCCCTTAGTATAATTGTTTCCAAGTCCTTCAGTTTTCTTACGGATGGGACAATGCCATTTTTTCTGATAGGGACATAAAATTCTATTGTGTATATGTACCACATTTTCCTGATCCATTCGTCTACTGAGGGTCATCGTTGGTTCCAAATTCTAGCTATGAGAAATTGTGCTGCGATGAACATTGTTGTGCTAGAGGATTTATTGTGTTCTTGTTTGTGGTCTTTTGGATAGATGCCCCAAAGTGGGGTTGCAGGGTCTTAGAGAAGGTCTATATTTAGCCTTTTGAGGAATCTCCACACCACTTTCCAGAGTTGCTGAACCAGTTTACATTTCTCTCATCAATGAAGTAGAGTTCCCTTTTAGCCACATCCCCTCCAACATTTGAAACATGGACTCTATGGTCTCCCTTCTAGGGAATAATTAGTACTGGTTTAGGCTAATCACAGCAGAGGATCACAACAGACCATAGCAATTATGATGATGCTAAATGAATTGAAATCCATGTTATGGAAACGACTGTTATATCACTGTTGTAATTACTTTCAACAAGCGATGTGAAACTGTAATTCTATTATTGATGATCGTCTTGTATCCCCTTCCTGTGTTTGTTCCTGCACTATCACTGTATCTTATCTGAGTACCTTGGAAACCATGTAATACTGGTATTACAACTAGGAAATAGAAAGGGAATACCAAAATCGAGAGACAGAGGGTAAAAAAGACAAATGATTACAAAAGTAATATTTGCAAAACTGTTTGTTGTAAATGAACTGAACAACTCATGGGGGGATGGAAAAGGAGTGGGGGAGACGGAAGGAGGGAGGAGGTTAAAACAGTACAAGAAATGTATTCAATGCCCAACGTATGAAACTGTAACCTCTCAGTCCCTACGTTTGACAATAAAAGTTTAATAAAAAGAAAACAAAAAGGCATTTATTAAGATATGCTAGATGAATTGGTACGATACACTGATGGGAAACATAGTGGAAACGGATTCAGTGTGTTTGTTAGTGCAAGTATGTGATCGTATGTGTATGTACAAACTTATTTGTATTTATGCACATGTACATATAAGAATATTTGAAAACATATAAACATGCATATGTGTATGTACATACACATGTGCATATGTATGTGTCTTTCTGTGCACATGTGTATATATGATCAGTGAGTATCCTTAGAAAAGCATAACAAAGGGAAGATTGTTTTCTGCCCAGGGCAATGTTTTTTAACACAGAAAGATGAATTGGGATAGACAACTATATTAGCATTTGAAAGATTTCTTGTTCTTTGTGAAAATAACTGTTGTGGCATCATAACAAAAAAACACCAAAATATATGAAACTGGCAAAACACTTCTTCGTTATCATCAATTCAGGATTACTAGGCTTACTTAGAAGTAACATGGTTAAGGAACCATGACCTGCCATAAGACAGTGCATGTGTCTTAATTTTTAGAAACTTTATTGAATTGCTGATTTAGAGTAGTTAATTGTGAACAAGGAAACAAGTACTAAGTCGCTACACTCAGATTGAAATGATTGTCCTACAGAAAACATCTTGCAAAGTCCTACTTATCCTAGAACTCTGTAAACAATTTGCACTGCTATTTGTTATCTGCACTACACAAAGATCAGATTACAAGAGCAAATACAAATATGTGTATACTGCATCTACCCAGGTAGTCTATCATTTCATTCACACAAATTTCCCATATTTACTCAAGTAATCAAGGTTCAAATTTATGTTTGTAGTAAAGTATGACCAACTCACCATTTTGAAATGCAACCCTACCTTTCTGCATTTCACCAGATGGTACGGGAATCTGCAGGCCCTGATCTTGTGACTCTTATTATAGGGGCATTGCAGTAACCTTTCAGGATCCAGAGATTCACCTGGAAAGAAAAATATCTAAGCAAATTAGGTATATTTTTGAGAAGATATAATTCTTTCCCTTCTCTTCCAATTACAACATATGCATTAATTTCAAATTCACTTTTGTGACAACAAACATGCTAAGTATGCCTTTGGATATTATCATAGAAATAATAATCAAATTCATTTCAGTTCCCATGTGTGAATTCTTAGGCGTAATTTGGGAAAACATTTTTCCATTAATAGAAGGACTTTTTGCGGTTACTGTTTTGCAATATTCATGCTATGTCCTCTGTTGACAGGGAAGGTGCATTGAGGGCAAGACATTTACTTGCATTCTTATGTCTCAATAGTACGAATTAAAAATTCCACTGTATAATTATCAGAATGTCTCAATTCTGAACTCCATCCCGTTGAATCTCACCCACAGCGTTTTGCATACTGAGAATGCTAAACATAAGATGATGGGAACCATTTGAAGTGTTCTTTTCAAAGGACATTGGGAACATGCTTACCTTCTTGCATTCTGGTAGACAGGGAAATATCTGCACTTCCTGTGAGGAGAAAAATTCTCTCAGAAAACCAATGAAGAAATATTTCCAGACCAGAAGTCTCAAACATTATCATTTCTTTGGAGAAACAAAAGAATATTGAAGAACTTGGAAGATATTCAACTCATTAACTTTTGAGTTCTTTGATGCACATCCTGTAAATACTGATTTTCTTAATCCACAAATTACAGTCATTTTCAGAAGAAAAACAGGAGATAGTTTATGACTTATTTCAACACAGTTTTTCTAGGGGAACATGAAGGCATCTTTTCCTGTTCATTCAAAGAGGGATGGAGTGTCTATAAAGTATTACACTGAAATTAGGTTTAAAATGAGAAAGACAAAGAAACTTGAGTCTCCTTTCATTAAATTTAGGCTGCTTAGAAAACAAACTATTTGGGAGATTTTTATGAATATCATTCTTAAGGCTGTAAAAGCATTCATTTGTAAATCAAACTCATCAAAAATTTTATTCGTTGCACACGACATGCTTTGAATTTAAAATTGCCATTGCCAGTTTTCGAAGACAAACTAATTATGTGGCATCACAAACATGAAGCACTAGTAGTGGTGAGTCCTGACTTTTCCCGGGAGTAAACCAGGTTGTATATATCTAGATCTAGATCTAGATCTATCTATATATATCTATATATATATGAGTATAGCTTAATGCATGGATGAAATCCTTAAATATTACATTGCCAAGATTCAGTATAAAAGAGGTGTCCTTTGTGAATATCGAGATTAAAGTTAGAGAATGTCTGGCTGGCTCCATTTTTACAATATTTCGACCATGGATTATGTTGCTGCTTACAACTTTAGAAAATTCTAAAACTGCTGAGCTCAAAGTTGCAAATTTGGACAGACAGATAGGACCACAAAAGTATTGGCACATTTATGAATAACCGTTAAGTTGAAGTAAAATGGAAATAACATAAACAATTTCTGCTTAAGGCTAAAAAGAAAACGGGAATACAACTTTTCTTATACATAAAGCATTCTGCTAAAGGTGAGGGGCATCATTTCCTCCAGGAGAAAAGAGCCCCTTGTAATGAGGTGTTCACTTTGCCCGGATTACTTTGATCTAGTGTCTCCTATATATGGGAGCACAACTAGAAGAACTGGATAATCAAACTCATTTTGGATTTAGGGTATCTTTTCATGTCCTCTAGCGCCAGTATATGTCAGTATTCTAATTACTGGCCAAAATCCAGAAGAGAAGGTCCTATCTTCTCGCTGTACTTTATAATCACATTCCAATTTATTCCTCCTATGCTGTGAATAAGTCAAAAAGGGATATGTTTTGCTTCCATAGTTTGTTCAACTATCTTATATTAATTCACTGCAAT
>NW_025957188.1:0-40207 GCF_023159225.1 Perognathus longimembris pacificus | reverse complement strand
GGAGATATTTACTGATGAACAGATACCTACGCAGCATGTTCGTGTCATTCGTAAATGAGCCTTTATCTCTCTCCCCTCACCACAAATCAGATTCTTCTGAGGAGTTCCCAGTACATTATCCTTTCGCCTGTGTAAGTACCTTAACAAGCTCCAGCTGTTTTTATTCTCCGAATGTTTACTCCCTGATATACAGCTGCCTACACCCTTCGTAAGTGCAGGTCCTAAATGAGCTTTTTTCTCTGTTCCCTCACCACAATCCACATTCTTTTGGGGAGTTACCAGTACAGTAACTATACCAGGAAGTACTTAATTTATTAAGCTACTGCTTTTCTTAATCTCAGTGGAGATATTTACTGATAAACAGCTACCTACGCAGCATGTTCATGTCGTTCCTAAATGAGCTTTTATCTCTCTCCCCTCACCACAAATGAGATTCTTCTGAGGAGTTCCCAGTACATTATCCTTTCCTCTGTATAATTACCTTAACAAGCTCCAGCTGTTTTTATTCTCAGAAGGTTTACTCCCTGATATACAGCTGCCTACCCCCTTCGTAAGTGCAGGTTCTAAATGAGCTTTTTTCTCTGTTCCCTCACCAAAATCCAGATTCTTTTGGGGAGTTACCAGTACAGTAACCATGCCAGGAAGTACTTAATTTATTAAGCTACTGCTTTTCTTAATCTCAGTGGAGATATTTACTGATAAACAGCTACCTACGCAGCATGTTCATGTCGTTCCTAAATGAGCTTTTATCTCTCTCCCCTCACCACAAATCAGATTCTTCTGAGGAGTTCCCAGTACATTATCCTTTCCCCTGTGTAATTACCTTAACAACCTCCAGCTCTTTTTATTCTCAGAATGGATACTCCCTGATATACAGCTGCCTACCCCCTTCGTAAGTGCAGGTCCTAAATGAGCTTTTTTCTCTGTTCCCTCACCACAATCCAGATTCTTTTGGGGAGTTTCCAGTACAGTAACCATACCAGGAAGTACTTAATTTATTAAGCTACTGCTTTTCTTAATCTCAGTGGAGATATTTACTGATAAACAGCTACCTACGCAGCATGTACATGTCGTTCCGAAATGAGCTTTTATCTTTCTCCCCTCACCACAAATCAGATTCTTCTGAGGAGTTCCCAGTACATTATCCTTTCCCCTGTGTAATTACCTTAACAAGCTCCAGCTGTTTTTATTCTCAGAAGGTTTACTCCCTGATATACAGCTGCCTACCCCCTTCGTAAGTGCAGGTCCTAAATGAGCTTTTTTCTCTGTTCCCTCACCACAATCCAGATACTTTTGGGGAGTTACCAGTACAGTCTCCATACAGGGAGTACTTAATTTATTAAGCTACTGCTTTTCTTAATCTCAGTGGAGATATTTACTGATAAACAGCTACGTATGCAGCATGTTCATGTCGTTCCTAAATGAGCTTTTATCTCTCTCCCCTCAAAACAAATCAGACTCTTCTGAGGAGTCCCCAATACATTATCCTTTCCCCTGTGTAATTACCTTAACAAGCTCCAGCTGTTTTTATTCTCAGAAGGTTTACTCCCTGATATACAACTGCCTACCTGCTTCGTAAGTGCAGGTCCTAAATGAGCTTTTTTCTCTGTTCCTTCACCACAATCCAGATTCTTTTGGGGAGTTACCAGTACAGTAACCATACCAGGAAGTACTTGATTTATTAAGTTACTGCTTTTCTTAATCTCAGTGGAGATATTTACTGATAAACAGCTACCTAGGCAGCATGTTCATGTCGTTCCTAAATGAGCTTTTATCTCTCTCCCCTCACCACAAATCAGATTCTTCTGAGGAGTTCCCAGTACATTATCCTTTCCCCTGTGTAATTTCCTTACCAAGCTCCAGCTGTTTTTAATCTCAGAAGGTTTACTCCCTGATATACAACTGCCTACCCCCTTGGTAGGTGCAAGTCCTAAATGAGCTTTTTTCTCTGTTCCCTCACCACAATCCAGCTTCTTTTGGCGAGTTTCCAGTACAGTATCCATACCAGGAAGTACTTTAACTTATTAAGCTACTGCTTTTCATACTCTCAGTGGAGATATTTACTGATAAACAGCTACCTACGCAGCATGTTCATGTCGTTCCTAAATCAGCTTTATCTCTCTCCCCTCACCACAAATCATATTCTTCTGAGGAGTTCCCAGTACATTATCCTTTCCCCTGTGTAATTACCTTAACAATCTCCAGCTCTTTTTATTCTCAGAAGTTTTACTCCCTGATATACAGCTGCCTACACCCTTCGTAAGTGCAGGTCCTAAATGAGCTTTTTTCTCTGTTCCCTCACCAAAATCCAGATTCTTTTGGGGAGTTACCAGTACAGTAACCATACCAGGAAGTACTTAATTTATTAAGCTACTGCTTTTCTTAATCTCAGTGGAGATATTTACTGATGAACAGCTACCTACGCAGCATGTTCGTGTCATTCCTAAATGAGCCTTTATCTCTCTCCCCTCACCACAAATCAGATTCTTCTGAGGAGTTCCCAGTACATTATCCTTTCGCCTGTGTAACTACCTTAACAAGCTCCAGCTGTTTTTATTCTCCGAATGTTTACTCCCTGATATACAGCTGCCTACACCCTTCGTAAGTGCAGGTCCTAAATGAGCTTTTTTCTCTGTTCCCTCACCACAATCCACATTCTTTTGGGGAGTTACCAGTACAGTAACTATACCAGGAAGTACTTAATTTATTAAGCTACTGCTTTTCTTAATCTCAGTGGAGATATTTACTGAGAAACAGCTACCTACGCAGCATGTTCATGTCGTTCCTAAATGAGCTTTTATCTCTCTCCCCTCACCACAAATCAGATTCTTCTGAGGAGTTCCCAGTACATTATCCTTTCCTCTGTATAATTACCTTAACAAGCTCCAGCTGTTTTTATTCTCAGAAGGTTTACTCCCTGATATACAACTGCCTACCCCCTTCGTAAGTGCAGGTTCTAAATGAGCTTTTTTCTCTGTTCCCTCACCACAATCCAGATTCTTTTGGGGAGTTTCCAGTACAGTAACCATACCAGGAAGTACTTAATTTATTAAGCTACTGCTTTTCATAATCTCAGTGGAGATATTTATTGATAAACAGCTACCTACGCAGCATGTTCATGTCGTTCCTAAATGAGCTTTTATCTCTCTCCCCTCACCACAAATCAGATTCTTCTGAGGAGTTCCCAGTATACTATCTTTTCCCCTGTGTAATTACCTTAACAAGCTCCAGATCTTTTTATTCTCAGAATGGATACTCCCTGATATATAGCTGCCTACACCCTTCGTAAGTGCAGGTCCTAAATGAGCTTTTTTCTCTGTTCCCTCACCACAATCCAGATTCTTTTGGGAAGTTACCAGTACAGTAACCATACGAGGAAGTACTTAATTTATTAAGCTACTGCTTTTCTTAATCTCAGTGGAGATATTTACTGATAAACAGCTACGTATGCAGCATGTTCTTGTCGTTCCTAAATAAGCTTTTTCCTCTCTTAACTCACCACAAATCAAATTCTTTAGAGGAGTTCCCAGTACATTATCCTTTTCCCTGTGTTAATTACCTTAACAAGCTCCAGCTGTTTTTATTCTCAGAAGGTTTACTCCCTGATATACAGCTGCCTACCCCCTTCGTAAGTGCAGGTTCTAAATGAGCTTTTTTCTCTGTTCCCTCACCAAAATCCAGATTCTTTTGGGGAGTTACCAGTACAGTAACCATGCCAGGAAGTACTTAATTTATTAAGCTACTGCTTTTCTTAATCTAAGTGGAGATATTTACTGATAAACAGCTACCTACGCAGCATGTTCATGTTGTTTCTAAATGAGCTTTTATCTCACTCCCCTCACCACAAGTCAGATTCTTCTGAGGAGTTCCCAGTACATTATCCTTTCCCCTGTGTAATTACCTTAACAAGCTCCAGCTGTTTTTATTCTCAGAAGGTTTACTCCCTGATATACAGCTGCCTACCCCCTTCGTAAGTGCAGGTCCTAAATGAGCTTTTGTCTCTGTTCCCTGACCACAATCCAGATTCTTTTGGGGAGTTACCAGTACAGTAACCGTACCAGGAAGTACTTAATTTATTAAGCTAATGCTTTTCTTAATCTCAGTGGAGATATTTACTGATAAACAGCTACCTACGCAGCATGTTCATGTCGTTCCTAAATGAGCTTTTATCTCTCTCCCCTCACCACAAATCAGATTCTTCTGAGGAGTTCCCAGTACATTATCCTTTCCCCTGTGTAATTACCTTAACAACTCCAGCTCTTTTTATTCTCAGAAGGTTTACTCCCTGATATACAGCTGCCTACCCCCTTCGTAAGTGCAGTTCGTAAATGACCTTTTTTCTCTGTTCCCTCACCACAATCCAGCTTCTTTTGGCGAGTTTCCAGTACAGTATCCATACCAGGAAGTACTTAACTTATTAAGCTACTGCTTTTTATACTCTCAGTGGAGATATTTACTGATAAACAGCTACCTACGCAGCATGTTCATGTCGTTCCTAAATAAGCTTTATCTCTCTCCCCTCACCACAAATCATATTCTTCTGAGGAGTTCCCAGTACATTATCCTTTCCCTGTGTAATTACCTTAACAATCTCCAGCTGTTTTTATTCTCAGAAGTTTTACTCCCTGATATACAGCTGCCTACACCCTTCGTAAGTGCAGGTCCTAAATGAGCTTTTTTCTCTGTTCCCTCACCAAAATCCAGATTCTTTTGGGGAGTTACCAGTACAGTAACCATACCAGGAAGTACTTAATTTATTAAGCTACTGCTTTTCTTAATCTCAGTGGAGATATTTACTGATGAACAGCTACCTACGCAGCATGTTCGTGTCATTCCTAAATGAGCCTTTATCTCTCTCCCCTCACCACAAATCAGATTCTTCTGAGGAGTTCCCAGTACATTATCCTTTCGCCTGTGTAACTACCTTAACAAGCTCCAGCTGTTTTTATTCTCCGAATGTTTACTCCCTGATATACAGCTGCCTACCCCCTTCGTAAGTGCAGGTCCTAATGAGCTTTTTTCTCTGTTCCCTCACCACAATCCACATTCTTTTGGGGAGTTACCAGTACAGTAACTATACCAGGAAGTACTTAATTTATTAAGCTACTGCTTTTCTTAATCTCAGTGGAGATATTTACTGAGAAACAGCTACCTACGCAGCATGTTCATGTCGTTCCTAAATGAGCTTTTATCTCTCTCCCCTCACCACAAATCAGATTCTTCTGAGGAGTTCCCAGTACATTATCCTTTCCTCTGTATAATTACCTTAACAAGCTCCAGCTGTTTTATTCTCAGAAGGTTTACTCCCTGATATACAACTGCCTACCCCCTTCGTAAGTGCAGGTTCTAAATGAGCTTTTTCTCTGTTCCCTCACCACAATCCAGATTCTTTTGGGGAGTTTCCAGTACAGTAACCATACCAGGAAGTACTTAATTTATTAAGCTACTGCTTTTCATAATCTCAGTGGAGATATTTATTGATAAACAGCTACCTACGCAGCATGTTCATGTCGTTCCTAAATGAGCTTTTATCTCTCTCCCCTCACCACAAATCAGATTCTTCTGAGGAGTTCCCAGTACACTATCCTTTCCCCTGTGTAATTACCTTAACAAGCTCCAGATCTTTTTATTCTCAGAATGGATACTCCCTGATATACAGCTGCCTACACCCTTCGTAAGTGCAGGTCCTAAATGAGCTTTTTTCTCTGTTCCCTCACCACAATCCACATTCTTTTGGGGAGTTACCAGTACAGTAACTATACCAGGAAGTACTTAATTTATTAAGCTACTGCTTTTCTTAATCTCAGTGGAGATATTTACTGAGAAACAGCTACCTACGCAGCATGTTCATGTCGTTCCTAAATGAGCTTTTATCTCTCTCCCCTCACCACAAATCAGATTCTTCTGAGGAGTTCCCAGTACATTATCCTTTCCTCTGTATAATTACCTTAACAAGCTCCAGCTGTTTTTATTCTCAGAAGGTTTACTCCCTGATATACAACTGCCTACCCCCTTCGTAAGTGCAGGTTCTAAATGAGCTTTTTTCTCTGTTCCCTCACCACAATCCAGATTCTTTTGGGGAGTTTCCAGTACAGTAACCATACCAGGACGTACTTAATTTATTAAGCTACTGCTTTTCATAATCTCAGTGGAGATATTTATTGATAAACAGCTACCTACGCAGCATGTTCATGTCGTTCCTAAATGAGCTTTTATCTCTCTCCCCCTCACCACAAATCAGATTCTTCTGAGGAGTTCCCAGTACACTATCCTTTCCCCTGTGTAATTACCTTAACAAGCTCCAGATCTTTTTATTCTCAGAATGGATACTCCCTGATATATAGCTGCCTACACCCTTCGTAAGTGCAGGTCCTAAATGAGCTTTTTTCTCTGTTCCCTCACCACAATCCAGATTCTTTTGGGAAGTTACCAGTACAGTAACCATACGAGGAAGTACTTAATTTATTAAGCTACTGCTTTTCTTAATCTCAGTGGAGATATTTACTGATAAACAGCTACGTATGCAGCATGTTCTTGTCGTTCCTAAATAAGCTTTTTCCTCTCTTAACTCACCACAAATCAAATTCTTTAGAGGAGTTCCCAGTACATTATCCTTTTCCCTGTGTTAATTACCTTAACAAGCTCCAGCTGTTTTTATTCTCAGAAGGTTTACTCCCTGATATACAGCTGCCTACCCCCTTCGTAAGTGCAGGTTCTAAATGAGCTTTTTTCTCTGTTCCCTCACCAAAATCCAGATTCTTTTGGGGAGTTACCAGTACAGTAACCATGCCAGGAAGTACTTAATTTATTAAGCTACTGCTTTTCTTAATCTAAGTGGAGATATTTACTGATAAACAGCTACCTACGCAGCATGTTCATGTTGTTTCTAAATGAGCTTTTATCTCACTCCCCTCACCACAAGTCAGATTCTTCTGAGGAGTTCCCAGTACATTATCCTTTCCCCTGTGTAATTACCTTAACAAGCTCCAGCTGTTTTTATTCTCAGAAGGTTTACTCCCTGATATACAGCTGCCTACCCCCTTCGTAAGTGCAGGTCCTAAATGAGCTTTTGTCTCTGTTCCCTGACCACAATCCAGATTCTTTTGGGGAGTTACCAGTACAGTAACCGTACCAGGAAGTACTTAATTTATTAAGCTAATGCTTTTCTTAATCTCAGTGGAGATATTTACTGATAAACAGCTACCTACGCAGCATGTTCATGTCGTTCCTAAATGAGCTTTTATCTCTCTCCCCTCACCACAAATCAGATTCTTCTGAGGAGTTCCCAGTACATTATCCTTTCCCCTGTGTAATTACCTTAACAACTCCAGCTCTTTTTATTCTCAGAAGGTTTACTCCCTGATATACAGCTGCCTACCCCCTTCGTAAGTGCAGTTCGTAAATGACCTTTTTTCTCTGTTCCCTCACCACAATCCAGCTTCTTTTGGCGAGTTTCCAGTACAGTATCCATACCAGGAAGTACTTAACTTATTAAGCTACTGCTTTTTATACTCTCAGTGGAGATATTTACTGATAAACAGCTACCTACGCAGCATGTTCATGTCGTTCCTAAATAAGCTTTATCTCTCTCCCCTCACCACAAATCATATTCTTCTGAGGAGTTCCCAGTACATTATCCTTTCCCGTGTGTAATTACCTTAACAATCTCCAGCTGTTTTTATTCTCAGAAGTTTTACTCCCTGATATACAGCTGCCTACACCCTTCGTAAGTGCAGGTCCTAAATGAGCTTTTTTCTCTGTTCCCTCACCAAAATCCAGATTCTTTTGGGGAGTTACCAGTACAGTAACCATACCAGGAAGTACTTAATTTATTAAGCTACTGCTTTTCTTAATCTCAGTGGAGATATTTACTGATGAACAGCTACCTACGCAGCATGTTCGTGTCATTCCTAAATGAGCCTTTATCTCTCTCCCCTCACCACAAATCAGATTCTTCTGAGGAGTTCCCAGTACATTATCCTTTCGCCTGTGTAACTACCTTAACAAGCTCCAGCTGTTTTTATTCTCCGAATGTTTACTCCCTGATATACAGCTGCCTACCCCCTTCGTAAGTGCAGGTCCTAAATGAGCTTTTTTCTCTGTTCCCTCACCACAATCCACATTCTTTTGGGAGTTACCAGTACAGTAACTATACCAGGAAGTACTTAATTTATTAAGCTACTGCTTTTCTTAATCTCAGTGGAGATATTTACTGAGAAACAGCTACCTACGCAGCATGTTCATGTCGTTCCTAAATGAGCTTTTATCTCTCTCCCCTCACCACAAATCAGATTCTTCTGAGGAGTTCCCAGTACATTATCCTTTCCTCTGTATAATTACCTTAACAAGCTCCAGCTGTTTTTATTCTCAGAAGGTTTACTCCCTGATATACAACTGCCTACCCCCTTCGTAAGTGCAGGTTCTAAATAAGCTTTTTTCTCTGTTCCCTCACCACAATCCAGATTCTTTTGGGGAGTTTCCAGTACAGTAACCATACCAGGAAGTACTTAATTTATTAAGCTACTGCTTTTCATAATCTCAGTGGAGATATTTATTGATAAACAGCTACCTACGCAGCATGTTCATGTCGTTCCTAAATGAGCTTTTATCTCTCTCCCCTCACCACAAATCAGATTCTTCTGAGGAGTTCCCAGTACACTATCCTTTCCCCTGTGTAATTACCTTAACAAGCTCCAGATCTTTTTATTCTCAGAATGGATACTCCCTGATATATAGCTGCCTACACCCTTCGTAAGTGCAGGTCCTAAATGAGCTTTTTTCTCTGTTCCCTCACCACAATCCAGATTCTTTTGGGAAGTTACCAGTACAGTAACCATACGAGGAAGTACTTAATTTATTAAGCTACTGCTTTTCTTAATCTCAGTGGAGATATTTACTGATAAACAGCTACGTATGCAGCATGTTCTTGTCGTTCCTAAATAAGCTTTTTCCTCTCTCAACTCACCACAAATCAAATTCTTTAGAGGAGTTCCCAGTACATTATCCTTTCCCCTGTGTTAATTACCTTAACAAGCTCCAGCTGTTTTTATTCTCAGAAGGTTTACTCCCTGATATACAGCTGCCTACCCCCTTCGTAAGTGCAGGTTCTAAATGAGCTTTTTTCTCTGTTCCCTCACCAAAATCCAGATTCTTTTGGGGAGTTACCAGTACAGTAACCATGCCAGGAAGTACTTAATTTATTAAGCTACTGCTTTTCTTAATCTAAGTGGAGATATTTACTGATAAACAGCTACCTACGCAGCATGTTCATGTTGTTTCTAAATGAGCTTTTATCTCACTCCCCTCACCACAAGTCAGATTCTTCTGAGGAGTTCCCAGTACATTATCCTTTCCCCTGTGTAATTACCTTAACAAGCTCCAGCTGTTTTTATTCTCAGAAGGTTTACTCCCTGATATACAGCTGCCTACCCCCTTCGTAAGTGCAGGTCCTAAATGAGCTTTTGTCTCTGTTCCCTGACCACAATCCAGATTCTTTTGGAGAGTTACCAGTACAGTAACCGTACCAGGAAGTACTTAATTTATTAAGCTAATGCTTTTCTTAATCTCAGTGGAGATATTTACTGATAAACAGCTACCTACGCAGCATGTTCATGTCGTTCCTAAATGAGCTTTTATCTCTCTCCCCTCACCACAAATCAGATTCTTCTGAGGAGTTCCCCGTACATTATCCTTTCCCCTGTGTAATTACCTTAACAACTCCAGCTCTTTTTATTCTCAGAAGTTTTACTCCCTGATATACAGCTGCCTACCCCCTTGGTAAGTGCAGGTCATAAATGACGTTTTTTCTCTGTTCCCTCACCACAATCCAGATTCTTTTCGGAAGTTACCAGTACAGTAACCATACCAGGAAGTACTTAATTTATTAAGCTACTGCTTTTCTTAATCTCAGTGGAGATATTTACTGATAACAGCTACTTACGCTGCATGTTCATGTCGTTCCTTAATGAGCTTTTATCTCTCTCCCCTCACCACAAATCAGATTCTTCTGAGGAGTTCCCAGTACATTATCCTTTCCCCTGTGTAATTACCTTAACAAGCTCCAGCTGTTTTTATTCTCAGAAGGTTTACTCCCTGATATACAGCTGTCTACCCCCTTCGTAAGTGCAGGTCCTAAATGAGCTTTTTTCTCTGTTCCCTCACCACAATCCAGATTCTTTTGGGGAGTTACCAGTACAGTAACCATACCAGGAAATACTTAATTTATTAAACTACTGCTTTTCTTAATCTCAGTGGAGATATTTACTGATAAACAGCTACCTACACAGCATGTTCATGTCGTTCATAAATGAGCTTTAATCTCTCTCCCCTCACCACAAATCAGATTCTTCTGAGGAGTTCCCAGTACATTATCCTTTCCTCTCTGTAATTACCTTAACAAGCTCCAGCTGTTTTTATTCTCAGAAGGTTTACTCCCTGATATACAGCTGCTTACCCCCTTCGTAAGTGCAGGTCCTAAATGAGCTTTATTCTCTGTTCCCTCACCACAATCCAGATTCTTTTTGGGAGTTACCAGTACAGTAACCATACCAGGAACTACTCAATTTATTAAGCTACTGCTTTTCTTAATCTCAGTGGAGATATTTACAGATAAACAGCTACCTACGCAGCATGTTCATGTCGTTCTTAAATGAGCTTTTATCTCTCTCCCCTCACCACAAATCAGATTCTTCTGAGGAGTTCCCAGTACATTATCCTTTCCCCTGTGTAATTACCTTAACAAGCTCCAGCTGTTTTTATTCTCAGAAGGTTTACTCCCTGATATACAGCTGCCTACCCAATTCGTAAGTGCAGGTCATAAATGAGCTTTTTTATCTGTTCCCTCACCACAATCCAGATTCTTTCGGGAAGTTACCAGTACAGTAACCATACCAGGAAGTACTTAATTTATTAAGCTACTGCTTTTCTTAATCTCAGTGGAGATATTTACTGATAAACAGCTACCTACTCAGCATGTTCATGTCGTTCCTAAATGAGCTTTTATCTCTCTCCCCTCACCACAAATCAGATTCTTCTGAGGAGTTCCCCGTACTTTATCCTTTCCCCTGTGTAATTACCTTAACAACTCCAGCTCTTTTTATTCTCAGAAGGTTTACTCCCTGATATACAGCTGCCTACCCCCTTCGTAAGTGCAGGTCCTAAATGACCTTTTTTCTCTGTTCCCTCACCACAATCCAGATTCTTTTCGGAAGTTACCAGTACAGTAACCATACCAGGAAGTACTTAATTTATTAAGCTACTGCTTTTCTTAATCTCAGTGGAGATATTTACTGATAAACAGCTACCTACGCACCATGTTCATGTCGTTCCTAAATGAGCTTTTATCTCTCTCCCCTCACCACAAATCAGATTCTTCTGAGGAGTTCCCCGTACATTATCCTTTCCCCTGTGTAATTACCTTAACAACTCCAGCTCTTTTTATTCTCAGAAGGTTTACTCCCTGATATACAGCTGCCTACCCCCTTCGTTAGTGCAGGTCCTAAATGACCTTTTTTCTCTGTTCCCTCACCACAATCCAGATTGTTTTGGGGAGTTACCAGTACAGTAACCATACCAGGAAGTACTTAATTTATTAAGCTACTGCTTTTCTTAATCTCAGTGGAGATATTTACTGATAAACAGCTACCTACGCAGCATGTTCATGTCGTTCCTAAATGAGCTTTTATCTCTCTCCACTCACCACAAATCAGATTCCTCTGAGGAGTTCCCAGTACATTATCCTTTCCCCTGTGTAATTACCTTAACAATCTCCAGCTGTTTTTATTCTCAGAAGTTTTACTCCCTGATATACAGCTGCCTACACCCTTCGTAAGTGCAGGTCCTAAATGAGCTTTTTTCTCTGTTCCCTCACCAAAATCCAGATTCTTTTGGGGAGTTACCAGTACAGTAACCATACCAGGAAGTACTTAATTTATTAAGCTACTGCTTTTCTTAATTTCAGTGGAGATATTTACTGTTGAACAGCTACCTACGCAGCATGTTCGTGTAATTCCTAAATGAGCCTTTATCTCTCTCCCCTCACCACAAATCAGATTCTTCTGAGGAGTTCCCAGTACATTATCCTTTCCCCTGTGTAATTACCTTAACAAGCTCCAGATCTTTTTATTCTCAGAATGGATACTCCCTGATATATAGCTGCCTACACCCTTCGTAAGTGCAGGTTCTAAATGAGCTTTTTTCTCTGTTCCCTCAGCAAAATCCAGATTCTTTTGGGGAGTTAACAGTACAGTAACCATGCCAGGAATTACTTAATTTATTAAGCTACTGCTTTTCTTAATCTCAGTGGAGATATTTACTGATAAACAGCTACCTACGCAGCATGTTCATGTTGTTTCTAAATGAGCTTTTATCTCACTCCCCTCACCACAAGTCAGATTCTTCTGAGGAGTTCCCAGTACATTGTCTTTTCACCTGTGTAATTACCTTAACAAGCTCCAGCTGTTTTTATTCTCAGAAGGTTTACTCCCAGAAATACAGCTGCCTACCCCCTTCGTAAGTGCAGGTCCTAAATGAGCTTTTTTCTCTGTTCCCTCACCACAATCCAGATTCTTTTGGGGAGTTACCAGTACAGTAACCGTACCAGGAAGTACTTAATTTATTAAGCTAATGCTTTTCTTAATCTCAGTGGAGATATTTACTGATAAACAGCTACCTACGCAGCATGTTCATGTCGTTCCTAAATGAGCTTTTATCTCTCTCCCCTCACCACAAATCAGATTCTTCTGAGGAGTTCCCAGTACATTATCCTTTCCCCTGTGTAATTACCTTAACAACTCCAGCTCTTTTTATTCTCAGAAGGTTTACTCCCTGATATACAGCTGCCTACCCCCTTCGTAAGTGCAGTTCGTAAATGACCTTTTTTCTCTGTTCCCTCACCACAATCCAGATTCTTTTCGGAAGTTACCAGTACAGTAAACATACCAGGAAGTACTTAATTTATTAAGCTACTGCTTTTCTTAATCTCAGTGGAGATATTTACTGATAAACAGCTACTTACGCTGCATGTTCATGTCGTTCCTTAATGAGCTTTTATCTCTCTCCCCTCACCCCAAATCAGATTCTTCTGAGTAGTTCCCAGTACATTATCCTTTCCCCTGTGTAATTACCTTAACAAGCTCCAGCTGTTTTTATTCTCAGAAGGTTTACTCCCTGATATACAGCTGCCTAACCCCTTCGTAAGTGCAGGTCTTAAATGAGCTTTTTTCTCTGTTCCCTCACCACAATCCAGATTCTTTTGGGGAGTTACCAGTACAGTAACCATACCAGGAAGTACTTAATTTATTAAGCTACCGCTTTTATTAATCTCAGTGGAGATATTTACCGATAAACAGCTCCCTATGCAGCGTGTTCATATCGTTCCTAAATGAGCTTTTATCTCTCTCCCCTCACCACAAATCAGATTCTTCTGAGGAGTTCCCAGTACATTATCCTTTCCCCTGTGTAATTACCTTAACAAGCTCCAGCTCTTTTTATTCTCAGAATGGATACTCCCTGATATACAGCTGCCTACCCCCTTCGTAAGTCCAGGTCCTAAATGAGCTTTTTTCTGTGTTCCCTCAACACAATCCAGATTCTTTTGGGGAGTTACCAGTACAGTGACCATACCAGGAAGTACTTAATTTATTAAGCTACTGCTTTTCTTAATCTCAGTGGAGATATGTACTGATAAACAGCTACGTAGCAGCATGTTCTTGTCGTTCCTAAATTAGCTTTTATCTCTCTACCCTCACCACGAATCAGATTCTTCTGAGGAGTTCCCAGTATATTATCCTTTCCCCTGTGTAAGTACCTTTATAAGCTCCAGCTGTTTTTATTCTCAGAAGGTATACTCCCTGATATACAACTGCCTACCTGCTTCGTAAGTGCAGGTCCTAAATGAGCTTTTTTCTCTGTTCCTTCACCACAATCCAGATTCTTTTGGGGAGTTACCAGTACAGTAACCACACCAGGAAGTACTTGATTTATTAAGTTACTGCTTTTCTTAATCTCAGTGGAGATATTTACTGATAAACAGCTACCTACGCAGCATGTTCATGTCGTTCCTAAATGAGCTTTTATCTCTCTCCCCTCACCACAAATCAGATTCTTCTGAGGAGTTCCCAGTACATTATCCTTTCCCCTGTGTAATTTCCTTACCAAGATCCAGCTGTTTTTAATCTCAGAAGGTTTACTCCCTGATATACAACTGCCTACCCCCTTGGTAGGTGCAAGTCCGAAATGAGCTTTTTTCTCTGTTCCCTCACCACAATCCAGCTTCTTTTGGCGAGTTTCCAGTACAGTAACCATACCAGGAAGTACTTAACTTATTAAGCTACTGCTTTTCTTAATCTCAGTGGAGATATTTACTGATAAACAGCTACCTACGCAGCATGTTCATGTCGTTCCTAAATCAGCTTTATCTCTCTCCCCTCACCACAAATCAGATTCTTCTGAGGAGTTCCCAGTACATTATCCTTTCCCCTGTGTAATTACCTTAACAATCTCCAGCTGTTTTTATTCTCAGAAGTTTTACTCCCTGATATACAGCTGCCTACCCCCTTCGTAAGTGCAGGTCCTAAATGAGCTTTTTTCTCTGTTCCCTCACCAAAATCCAGATTCTTTTGGGGAGTTACCAGTACAGTAACCATACCAGGAAGTACTTAATTTATTAAGCTACTGCTTTTCTTAATCTCAGTGGAGATATTTACTGATGAACAGCTACCTACGCAGCATGTTCGTGTCATTCCTAAATGAGCTTTTATCTCTCTCCCCTCACCACAAATCAGATTCTTCTGAGGAGTTCCCAGTACATTATCCTTTCGCCTGTGTAACTACCTTAACAAGCTCCAGCTGTTTTTATTCTCCGAATGTTTACTCCCTGATATACAGCTGCCTACACCCTTCGTAAGTGCAGGTCCTAAATGAGCTTTTTTCTCTGTTCCCTCACCACAATCCACATTCTTTTGGGGAGTTACCAATACAGTAACTCTACCAGGAAGTACTTAATTTATTAAGCTACTGCTTTTCTTAATCTCAGTGGAGATATTTACTGATAAACAGCTACCTACGCAGCATGTTCATGTCGTTCCTAAATGAGCTTTTATCTCTCTCCCCTCACCACAAATCAGATTCTTCTGAGGAGTTCCCAGTACATTATCCTTTCCCCTGTGTCATTACCTTAACAAGCTCCAGCTGTTTTTATTCTCAGAAGGTTTACTCCCTGATATACAGCTGCCTACCCCCTTCGTAAGTGCTGGTCCTAAATGAGCTTTTTTCTCTGTTCCCTCACCACAATCCAGATTCTTTGGGGAGTTACCAGTAGAGTAACCATACCAGGAAGTACTGAATTTATTAAGCTACTGCTTTTCTTAATCTCACGGGAGATATTTACTGATAAACAGCTACGTATGCAGCATGTTCTTGTCGTTCCTAAATGAGCTTTTATCTCTCTCCCCTCACCACAAATCAGATTCTTATGAGGAGTTCCCAGTATATTATCCTTTCCTCTGTATAATTACCTTAACAAGCTCCAGCTGTTTTTATTCTCAGAAGGTTTACTCCCTGATATACAACTGCCTACCCCCTTCGTAAGTGCAGGTCCTAAATGAGCTTTTTTCTCTGTTCCCTCACCACAATCCAGATTCTTTTGGGGAGTTTCCAGTACAGTAACCATACCAGGAAGTACTTAATTTATTAAGCTACTGCTTTTCATAATCTCAGTGGAGATATTTATTGATAAACAGCTACCTACGCAGCATGTTCATGTCGTTCCTAAATGAGCTTTTATCTCTCTCCCCTCACCACAAATCAAATTCTTCTGAGGAGTTCCCAGTACATTATCCTTTCCCCTGTGTAATTACCTTAAAAAGCTCCAGATCTTTTTATTCTCAGAATGGATACTCCCTGATATATAGCTGCCTACACCCTTCGTAAGTGCAGGTCCTAAATGAGCTTTTTTCTCTGTTCCCTCACCACAATCCAGATTCTTTTGGGAAGTTACCAGTACAGTAACCATACGAGGAAGTACTTAATTTATTAAGCTACTGCTTTTCTTAATCTCAGTGGAGATATTTACTGATAAACAGCTACGTATGCAGCATGTTCTTGTCGTTCCTAAATAAGCTTTTTCCTCTCTCAACTCACCACAAATCAAATTCTTTAGAGGAGTTCCCAGTACATTATCCTTTCCCCTGTGTTAATTACCTTAACAAGCTCCAGCTGTTTTTATTCTCAGAAGGTTTACTCCCTGATATACAGCTGCCTACCCCCTTCGTAAGTGCAGGTTCTAAATGAGCTTTTTTCTCTGTTCCCTCACCAAAATCCAGATTCTTTTCGGGAGTTACCAGTACAGTAACCATGCCAGGAAGTACTTAATTTATTAAGCTACTGCTTTTCTTAATCTCAGTGGAGATATTTACTGATAAACAGCTACCTACGCAGCATGTTCATGTCGTTCCTAAATGAGCTTTTATCTCTGTCCCCTCACCACAAATCAGATTCTTCTGAGGAGTTCCCAGTACATTATCCTTTCCCCTGTGTAATTACCTTAACAAGCTCCAGCTGTTTTTATTCTCAGAAGGTTTACTCCCTAATATACAACTGACTACCCCCTTCGTAAGTGGAGGTCCTAAATGAGCTTTTTTCTCTGTTCCCTCACCACAATCCAGATTCGTTGGGGGAGTTTCCAGTACAGTAACCATACCAGGAAGTACTTAATTTATTAAGCTACTGCTTTTCTTAATCACACTGGAGATATTTACTGATAAACAGCTACCTACGCAGCATGTTCATGTTGTTTCTAAATGAGCTTTTATCTCTCTCCCCTCACCACAAGTCAGATTCTTCTGAGGAGTTCCCAGTACATTGTCCTTTCACCTGTGTAATTACCTTAACAAGCTCCAGCTGTTTTTATTCTCAGAAGGTTTACTCCCAGATATACAGCTGCCTACCCCCTTCGTAAGTGCAGGTCCTAAATGAGCTTTTGTCTCTGTTCCCTGACCACAATCCAGATTCTTTTGGGGAGTTACCAGTACAGTAACCGTACTCGGAAGTACTTAATTTATTAAGCTAATGCTTTTCTTAATCTCAGTGGAGATATTTACTGATAAACAGCTACCTACGCAGCATGTTCATGTCGTTCCTAAATGAGCTTTTATTTCTCTCCCCTCACCTCAAATCAGATTCTTCTGAGGAGTTCCCAGTACATTATCCTTTCCCCTGTGTAATTACCTTAACAACTCCAGCTCTTTTTATTCTCAGAAGGTTTACTCCCTGATATACAGCTGCCTACCCCCTTCGTAAGTGCAGTTCGTAAATGACCTTTTTTCTCTGTTCCCTCACCACAATCCAGATTCTTTTCGGAAGTTACCAGTACAGTAAACATACCAGGAAGTACTTAATTTATTAAGCTACTGCTTTTCTTAATCTCAGTGGAGATATTTACTGATAAACAGCTACTTACGCTGCATGTTCATGTCGTTCCTTAATGAGCTTTTATCTCTCTCCCCTCACAACAAATCAGATTCTTCTGAGGAGTTCCCAGTACATTATCCTTTCCCCTGTGTAATTACCTTAACAAGCTCCAGCTGTTTTTATTCTCAGAAGGTTTACTCCCTGATATACAGCTGCCTAACCCCTTCGTAAGTGCAGGTCTTAAATGAGCTTTTTTCTCTGTTCCCTCACCACAATCCAGATTCTTTTGGGGAGTTACCAGTACAGTAACCATACCAGGAAGTACTTAATTTATTAAGCTACTGCTTTTCTTAATCTCAGTGGAGATATTTACTGATAAACAGCTACCTATGCAGCATGTTCATGTCGTTCCTAAATGAGCTTTTACTCTCTCCCCTCACCACAAATCAGATTCTTCTGAGGAGTTCCCAGTACATTATCCTTTCCCCTGTGTAATTACCTTAACAAGCTCCAGCTGTTTTTATTCTCAGAAGGTTTATTCCCTGATATACTGCTACCTACCCCCTTCGTAAGTGCAGGTCCTAAATGACCTTTTTTCTCTGTTCCCTCACCACAATCCAGATTCTTTTGGGGAGTTACCAGTACAGTAACCATACCAGGAAGTACTTAATTTATTAAGCTACTGCTTTTCTGAATCTCAGTGGAGATATTTACTGATAAACAGCTACCTACGCAGCATGTTCATGTCGTTCTTAATGAGCTTTTATCTCTCTCCCCTCACCACAAATCAGATTCTTCTGAGGAGTTCCCAGTACATTATCCTTTCCCCTGTGTAATTACCTTAACAAGCTCCAGCTCTTTTTATTCTCAGAAGGTTTACTCCCTGATATACACCTGCCTACCCCCTTCGTAAGTGCAGGTCCTAAATGAGCTTTTTTCTCTGTTCCCTCACCACAATCCAGATTCTTTTGGGGAGTTACCAGTACAGTAACCATACCAGGAAGTACTTAAATAATTAAGCTACTGCTTTTCTTAATCTCAGTGGAGATATTTACTGATAAACAGCTACCTACGCAGCATGTTCATGTCGTTCCTGAATGAGCTTTTATCTCTCTCCCCTCACCGCAAATCAGATTCCTCCGGAGGTCCCAGTACATTATCCTTTCCCCTGTGTAATTACCTTAACAAGCTCCAGCTGTTTTTATTCTCAGAAGGTTTACTCCCTGATATACACCTGCCTACCCCCTTCGTAAGTGCAGGTCCTAAATGAGCTTTTTTCTCTGTTCCCTCACCACAATCCAGATTCTTTTGGGGAGTTACCAGTACAGTAACCATACCAGGAAGTACTTAAATAATTAAGCTACTGCTTTTCTTAATCTCAGTGTAGATATTTACTGATAAACAGCTACCTACGCAGCATGTTCATGTCGTTCCTGAATGAGCTTTTATCTCTCTCCCCTCACCACAAATCAGATTCCTCTGAGGAGGTCCCAGTACATTATCCTTTCCCCTGTGTAATTACCTTAACAAGCTCCAGCTGTTTTTATTCTCAGAAGGTTTACTCCCTGATATACAGCTGTCTACCCCCTTCGTAAGTGCAGGTCCTAAATGAGCTTTTTTCTCTGTTCCCTCACCACAATCCAGATTCTTTTGGGGAGTTACCAGTACAGTAACCATACCAGGAAGTACTTAAATAATTAAGCTACTGCTTTTCTTAATCTCAGTGGAGATATTTACTGATAAACAGCTACCTACGCAGCATGTTCATGTCGTTCCTGAATGAGCTTTTATCTCTCTCCCCTCACCAAAAATCAGATTCCTCTGAGGAGGTCCCAGTACATTATCCTTTCCCCTGTGTAATTACCTTAACAAGCTCCAGCTGTTTTTATTCTCAGAAGGTTTACTCCCTGATATACAGCTGTCTACCCCCTTCGTAAGTGCAGGTCCTAAATGAGCTTTTGTCTCTGTTCCCTCACCACAATCCAGATTCTTTTCGGGAGTTACCAGTACAGTAACCATACCAGGAAGTACTTAATTTATTAAGCTACTGCTTTTCTTAATCTCAGTGGAGATATTTACTGATAAACAGCTACCTACGCAGCATGTTCATGTCGTTCCTAAATGAGCTTTTATCTCTCTCCCCTCACCACAAATCAGATTCTTCGGAGGAGTTCCCAGTACATTATCCTTTCCCCTGTGTAATTACCTTAACAAGCTCCAGCTGTTTTTATTCTCAGAAGGTTTACTCCCTGATATACAGCTGCCTACCCACTTCGTAAGTACAGGTCATAAAAGAGCTTTTTTATCTGTTCCCTCACCACAATCCAGATTCTTTTGGGAAGTTACCAGTACAGTAACCATACCAGGAAGTACTTAATTTATTAAGCTACTGCTTTTCTTAATCTCAGTGGAGATATTTACTGATAAACAGCTACCTACGCAGCATGTTCATGTCGTTCCTAAATGAGCTTTTATCTCTCTCCCCTCACCACAAATCTGATTCTTCTGAGGAGTTCCCCGTACATTATCCTTTCCCCTGTGTAATTACCTTAACAACTCCAGCTCTTTTTATTCTCAGAAGGTTTACTCCCTGATATACAGCTGCCTACCCCCTTCGTAAGTGCAGGTCCTAAATGACGTTTTTTCTTGTTCCCTCACCACAATCCAGATTCTTTTCGGAAGTTACCAGTACAGTAACCATACCAGGAAGTACTTAATTTATTATGCTACTGCTTTTCTTAATCTCAGTGGAGATATTTACTGATAAACAGCTACTTACGCTGCATGTTCATGTCGTTCCTTAATGAGCTTTTATCTCTCTCCCCTCACCACAAATCAGATTCTTCTGAGGATTTCCCAGTACATTATCCTTTCCCCTGTGTAATTACCTTAACAAGCTCCAGCTGTTTTTATTCTCAGAAGGTTTACTCCCTGATATACAGCTGCCTACCCCCTTCGTAAGTGCAGGTCCTAAATGAGCTTTTTTCTCTGTTCCCTCACCACAATCCAGATTCTTTTGGGGAGTTACCAGTACAGTAACCATACCAGGAAGTACTTAATTTATTAAGCTACTGCTTTTCTTAATCTCAGTGGAGATATTTACTGATAAACAGCTACCTACGCAGCATGTTCATGGCGTTCCTAAATGAGCTTTTATCTCTCTCCCCTCACCACAAATCAGATTCCTGTGAGGAGTTCCCAGTACATTATCCTTTCCCCTGTGTAATTACCTTAACAAGCTCCAGCTGTTTTTATTCTCAGAAGGTTTACTCCCTGATATACAGCTGTCTACCCCCTTCGTAAGTGCAGGTCCTAAATGAGCTTTTTTCTCTGTTCCCTCACCACAATCCAGATTCTTTTGGGGAGTTACCAGTACAGTAACCATACCAGGAAATACCTAATTTATTAAACTACTGCTTTTCTTAATCTCAGTGGAGATATTTACTGATAAACCGCTACCTACACAGCATGTTCATGTCGTTCATAAATGAGCTTTTATCTCTCTCCCTTCACCGCAAATCAGATTCTTCTGAGGAGTTCCCAGTACATTATCCTTTCCTCTCTGTAATTACCTTAACAAGCTCCAGCTGTTTTTATTCTCAGAAGGTTTACTCCCTGATATACAGCTGCTTACCCCCTTCGTAAGTGCAGGTCCTAAATGAGCTTTATTCTCTGTTCCCTCACCACAATCCAGATTCTTTTTGGGAGTTACCAGTACAGTAACCATACCAGGAACTACTCAATTTATTAAGCTACTGCTTTTCTTAATCTCAGTGGAGATATTTACAGATAAACAGCTACCTACGCAGCATGTTCATGTCGTTCCTAAATGAGCTTTTATCTCTCTCCCCTCACCACAAATCAGATTCTTCTGAGGAGTTCCCAGTACATTATCCTTTCCCCTGTGTAATTACCTTAACAAGCTCCAGCTGTTTTTATTCTCAGAAGGTTTACTCCCTGATATACAGCTGCCTACCCCCTTCGTAAGTGCAGGTCCTAAATGACCTTTTTTCTCTGTTCCCTCACCACAATCCAAATTCTTTTCGGAAGTTACCAGTACAGTAACCATACCAGGAAGTACTTAATTTATTAAGCTACTGCTTTTCTTAATCTCAGTGGAGATATTTACTGATAAACAGCTACCTACGCAGCATGTTCATGTCGTTCCTAAATGAGCTTTTATCTCTCTCCCCTCACCACAAATCAGATTCTTCTGAGGAGTTCCCCGTACATTATCCTTTCCCCTGTGTAATTACCTTAACAACTCCAGCTCTTCTTATTCTCAGAAAGCTTTACTCCCTGATATACAGCTGCCTACCCCCTTCGTTAGTGCAGGTCCTAAATGACCTTTTTTCTCTGTTCCCTCACCACAATCCAGATTCTTTTGTGGAGTTACCAGTACAGTAACAATACCAGGAAGTATTTAATTTATTAAGCTACTGCTTTTCTTAATCTCAGTGGAGATATTTACTGATAAACAGCTACCTACGCAGCATGTTCATGTCGTTCCTAAATGAGCTTTTATCTCTCTCCACTCACCACAAATCAGATTCCTCTGAGGAGTTCCCAGTACATTATCCTTTCCCCTGTGTAATTACCTTAACAATCTCCAGCTGTTTTTATTCTCAGAAGGTTTACTCCCTGATATACAGCTGCCTACCCCCTTCGTAAGTGCAGGTCCTAAATGAACTTTTTTCTCTGTTCCCTCAGCACAATCCAGATTCTTTTGGGGAGTTACCAGTACAGTAACCATACCAGGAAGTACTTAATTTATTAAGCTACTGCTTTTCTTAATCTCAGTGGAGATATTTACTGATAAACAGCTACCTACGCTGCATGTTCATGTCGTTCCTTAATGAGCTTTTATCTCTCTCCCCTCACCACAAATCAGATTCTTCTGAGGAGTTCCCAGTACATTATGCTTTCCCCTGTGTAATTACCTTAACAAGCTCCAGCTGTTTTTATTCTCAGAAGGTTTACTCCCTGATATACAACTGCCTACCCCCTTCGTAAGTGCAGGTCCTAAATGAGCTTTTTTCTCTGTTCCCTCACCACAATCCAGATTCTTTTGGGGAGTTACCAGTACAGTAACCATACCAGGAAGTACCTAATTTATTAAGCTACTGCTTTTCTTAATCTCAGTGGAGATATTTACTAATAAACAGCTACCTACGCAGCATGTTCATGTCGTTCCTAAATGAGCTTTTATCTCTCTCCCCTCACCACAAATCAGATTCTTCTGAGGAGTTCCCAGTACATTATCCTTTCCCCTGTGTAATTACCTTAACAAGCTCCAGCTGTTTTTATTCTCAGAAGGTTTACTCCCTGATATACAGCTGCCTACCCCCTTCGTAAGTGCAGGTCCTAAATGAGCTTTTTTCTCTGTTCCCTCACCACAATCCAGATTCTTTTGGGGAGTTACCAGTACAGTAACAATACCAGGAAGTACTTAATTAATTAAGCTACTGCTTTTCTTAATCTCAGTGGAGATAATTACTGATAAACAGCTACCTACGCGGCATGTTAATGTCGTTCCTAAATGAGCTTTTATCTCTCTCCCCTCACCACAAATCAGATTCCTCTGAGGAGTTCCCAGTACATTATCCTTTCCCCTGTGTAATTCCCTCAACAAGCTCCAGCTGCTTTTATTCTCAGAAGGTTTACTCCCTGATATACAGCTGTCTACCCCCTTAGTAAGTGCAGGTCCTAAATGAGCTTTTTTCGCTGTACCCTCACCAAAATCAAGATTCTTTTGGGGAGTTACCAGTACTGTAACCATACCAGGAAGTACTTAATTTATTAAGCTACTGCTTTTCTTAATCTCAGTGGAGATATTTACTGATAAACAGCTACCTACGCAGCATGTTCATGGCGTTCCTAAATGAGCTTTTATCTCTCTCCCCTCACCACAAATCAGATTCTTCTGAGGAGTTCCCAGTACATTATCCTTTCCCCTGTGTAATTACCTTAACAAGCTCCAGATCTTTTTATTCTCAGAATGGATACTCCCTGATATATAGCTGCCTACACCCTTCGTAAGTGCAGGTCCTAAATGAGCTTTTCTCTCTGTTCCCTCACCACAATCCAGATTCTTTTGGGAAGTTACCAGTACAGTAACCATACCAGGAAGTACTTAATTTATTAAGCTAGTGCTTTTCTTAATCTCATTGGAGATATTTACTGATAAGCAGCTACCTACCCAGCATGTTCATGTCGTTCTTATATGAGCTTTTATCTCTCTCCCCTCACCACAAATCAGATTCTTCTGAGGAGTTCCCAGTACATTATCCATTCCCCTGTGTAATTACCTTAACAAGCTCCACCTGTTTTTATACTTAGAAGGGATACTCCCTGATATACAGCTGCCTACCCCCTTCGTAAGTGCAGGTCCTAAATGAGCCTTTTTCTCTGTTCCCTCACCACAATCCAGATTCTTTTGGGGAGTTACTAGTACAGTAACCATGCCAGAAAGTACTTAATTTATTAAGCTATTGCTTTTCTTAATCTCAGTGGAGATATTTACTGATAAACAGCTACCTATGCCGCATGTTTATGTGTTTCCTAAATAAGCTTTTTCCTCTCTCAACTCACCACAAATCAAATTCTTTAGAGGAGTTCCCAGTACATTATGCTTTCCCCTGTGTTAATTACCTTAACAAGTTCCAGCTGTTTTTATTCTGAGAAGGTTTACTCCCTGATATACAGCTGCCTACCCCCTTCGTAAGTGCAGGTTCTAAATGAGTTTTTTCTCTGTTCCCTCACCAAAATCCAGATTCTTTTGGGGAGTTACCAGTACAGTAACCATGCCAGGAAGTACTTAATTTATTAAGCTACTGCTTTTCTTAATCTCAGTGGAGATATTTACTGATAAACAGCTACCTACGCAGCATGTTCATGTCGTTCCTAAATGAGCTTTTATCTCTCTCCCCTCACCACAAATCAGATTCTTCTGAGGAGTTCCCAGTACATTATCCTTTCCCCTGTGTAATTACCTTAACAAGCTCCAGCTGTTTTTATTCTCAGAAGGTTTACTCCCTGATATACAGCTGCCTACCCCCTTCGTAAGTGGAGGTCCTAAATGAGCTTTTTTCTCTGTTCCCTCACCACAGTCCAGATTCGTTGGGGGAGTTTCCAGTACAGTAACCATACCAGGAAGTACTTAATTTATTAAGCTACTGCTTTTCTTAATCACACTGGAGATATTTACTGATAAACAGCTACCTACGCAGCATGTTCATGTTGTTTCTAAATGAGCTTTTATCTCTCTCCCCTCACCACTAGTCAGATTCTTCTGAGGAGTTCCCAGTACATTGTCCTTTCCCCTGTGTAATTACCTTAACAAGCTCCAGCTGTTTTTATTCTCAGAAGGTTTACTCCCAGATATACAGCTGCCTACCCCCTTCGTAAGTGCAGGTCCTAAATGAGCTTTTGTCTCTGTTCCCTGACCACAATCCAGATTCTATTGGGGAGTTACCAGTACAGTAACCGTACCAGGAAGTACTTAATTTATTAAGCTAATGCTTTTCTTAATCTCAGTGGAGATATTTACTGATAAACAGCTACCTACGCAGCATGTTCATGTCGTTCCTAAATGAGCTTTTATCTCTCTCCCCTCACCACAAATCAGATTCTTCTGAGGAGTTCCCAGTACATTATCCTTTCCCCTGTGTAATTACCTTAACAACTGCAGCTCTTTTTATTCTCAGAAGGTTTACTCCCTGATATACAGCTGCCTACCCCCTTCGTAAGTGCAGTTCGTAAATGACCTTTTTTCTCTGTTCCCTCACCACAATCCAGATTCTTTTCGGAAGTTACCAGTACAGTAAACATTCCAGGAAGTACTTAATTTATTAAGCTACTGCTTTTCTTAATCTCAGTGGAGATATTTACTGATAAACAGCTACCTACGCTGCATGTTCATGTCGATGAGCTTTTATCTCTCTCCCCTCACCACAAATCAGATTCTTCTGAGGAGTTCCCAGTACATTATCCTTTCCCCTGTGTAATTACCTTAACAAGCTCCAGCTGTTTTTATTCTCAGAAGGTTTACTCCCTGATATACAGCTGCCTACCCCCTTCGTAAGTGCAGGTCCTAAATGAGCTTTTTTCTCTGTTCCCTCACCACAATCCAGATTCTTTTGGGGAGTTACCAGTACAGTAACCATACCAGGAAGTACTTAATTTATTAAGCTACTGCTTTTCTTAATCTCAGTGGAGATATTTACTGATAAACAGCTACCTACGCAGCATGTTCATGTCGTTCCTAAATGAGCTTTTATCTCTCTCCCCTCACCACAAATCAGATTCCTGTGAGGAGTTCCCAGTACATTATCCTTTCCCCTGTGTAATTACCTTAACAAGCTCCAGCTGTTTTTATTCTGAGAAGGTTTACTCCCTGATATACAGCTGTCTACCCCCTTCGTAAGTGCAGGTCCTAAATGAGCTTTTTTCTCTGTTCCCTCACCACAATCCAGATTCTTTTGGGGAGTTACCAGTACAGTAACCATACCAGGAAATACTTAATTTATTAAACTACTGCTTTTCTTAATCTCAGTGGAGATATTTACTGATAAACAGCTACCTACACAGCATGTTCATGTCGTTCATAAATGAGCTTTTATCTCTCTCCCCTCACCACAAATCAGATTCTTCTGAGGAGTTCCCAGTACATTATCCTTTCCTCTCTGTAACTACCTTAACAAGCTCCAGCTGTTTTTATTCTCAGAAGGTTTACTCCCTGATATACAGCTGCTTACCCCCTTCGTAAGTGCAGGTCCTAAATGAGCTTTATTCTCTCTTCCCTCACCACAATCCAGATTCTTTTTGGGAGTTACCAGTACAGTAACCATACCAGGAACTACTCAATTTATTAAGCTACTGCTTTTCTTAATCTCAGTGGAGATATTTACAGATAAACAGCTACCTACGCAGCATGTTCATGTCGTTCTTAAATGAGCTTTTATCTCTCTCCCCTCACCACAAATCAGATTCTTCTGAGGAGTTCCCAGTACATTATCCTTTCCCCTGTGTAATTACCTTAACAAGCTCCAGCTGTTTTTATTCTCAGAAGGTTTACTCCCTGATATACAGCTGCCTACCCCCTTCGTAAGTGCAGGTCATAAATGAGCTTTTTTATCTGTTCCCTCACCACAATCCAGATTCTTTTGGGAAGTTACCGGTACAGTAACCATACAAGGAAGTACTTAATTTATTAAGCTACTGCTTCTCTTAATCTCAGTGGAGATATTTACTGATAAACAGCTACCTACTCAGCATGTTCATGTCGTTCCTAAATGAGCTTTTATCTCACTCCCCTCACCACAAATCAGATTCTTCTGAGGAGTTCCCCGTACATTATCCTTTCCCCTGTGTAATTACCTTAACAACTCCAGCTCTTTTTATTCTCAGAAGGTTTACTCCCTGATATACAGCTGCCTACCCCCTTCGTAAGTGCAGGTCCTAAATGACCTTTTTTCTCTGTTCCCTTACCACACTCCAGATTCTTTTCGGAAGTTACCAGTACAGTAACCATACCAGGAAGTACTTAATTTATTAAGCTACTGCTTTTCTTAATCTCAGTGGAGATATTTACTGATAAACAGCTACGTAGGCAGCATGTTCATGTCGTTCCTAAATGAGCTTTTATCTCTCTCCCCTCACCACAAATCAGATTCTTCTGAGGAGTTCCCCGTACATTATCCTTTCCCCTGTGTAATTACCTTAACAACTCCAGCTCTTTTTATTCTCAGAAGGTTTACTCCCTGATATACAGCTGCCTACCCCCTTCGTAAGTGCAGGTCCTAAATGACCTTTTTTCTCTGTTCCCTCACCACAATCCAGATTCTTTTGGGGAGTTACCAGTACAGTAACCATACCAGGAAGTACTTAATTTATTAAGCTACTGCTTTTCTTAATCTCAGTGGAGATATTTACTGATAAACAGCTACCTACGCAGCATGTTCATGTCGTTCCTAAATGAGCTTTTATCTCTCTCCACTCACCACAAATCAGATTCTTCTGAGGAGTTCCCAGTACATTATCCTTTCCCCTGTGTAATTAACTTAACAAGCTCCAGCTGTTTTTATTCTCAGAAGGTTTACTCCCTGATATACAGCTGCCTACCCCCTTCGTAAGTGCAGGTCCTAAATGAGCTTTTTTCTCTGTTCCCTCACCACAATCCAGATTCTTTTGGGGAGTTACCAGTACAGTAACCATACCAGGAAGTACTTAATTTATTAAGCTACTGCTTTTCTTAATCTCAGTGGAGATATTTACTGATAAACAGCTACTTACGCTGCATGTTCATGTCGTTCCTTAATGAGCTTTTATCTCTCTCCCCTCACCACAAATCAGATTCTTCTGAGGAGTTCCCAGTACATTATGCTTTCCCCTGTGTAATTACCTTAACAAGCTCCAGCTGTTTTTATTCTCAGAAGGTTTACTCCCTGATATACAACTGCCTACCCCCTTCGTAAGTGCAGGTCCTAAATGAGCTTTTTTCTCTGTTCCCTCACCACAATCCAGATTCTTTTGGGGAGTTACCAGTACAGTAACCATACCAGGAAGTACCTAATTTATTAAGCTACTGCATTTCTTAATCTCAGTGGAGATATTTACTGATAAACAGCTACCTACGCAGCATGTTCATGTCGTTCCTAAATGAGCTTTTATCTCTCTCCCCTCACAACAAATCAGATTCTTCTGAGGAGTTCCCATTACATTATCCTTTCCCCTGTGTAATTACCTTAACAAGCTCCAGCTGTTTTTATTCTCAGAAGTTTTACTCCCTGATATACAGCTGCCTACCCCCTTCGTAAGTGCAGGTCCTAAATGAGCTTTTTTCTCTGTTCCCTCACCACAATCCAGATTCTTTTGGGGAGTAACCAGTACAGTAACCATACCAGGAAGTACTTAATTAATTAAGCTACTGCTTTTCTTAATCTCAGTGGAGATATTTACTGATAAACAGCTACCTACGCAGCATGTTCATGTCGTTCCTAAATGAGCTTTTATCTCTCTCCCCTCACCACAAATCAGATTCTTCTGAGGAGTTCCCAGTACATTATCCTTTCCCCTGTGTAATTACCTTAACAAGCTCCAGCTGTTTTTATTCTCAGAAGGTTTACTCCCTGATATACAGCTGCCTACCCCCTTCGTAAGTGCAGGTCCTAAATGAGCTTTTTTCTCTGTTCCCTCACCACAATCCAGATTCTTTTGGGGAGTTACCAGTACAGTAACCATACCAGGAAGTACTTAATTTATTAATCTACTGCTTTTCTTAATCTCAGTGGATATATTTACTGATAAACAGCTACCTACGCAGCATGTTCATGTCGTTCCTAAATGAGCTTTTATCTCTCTCCCCTCACCACAAATCAGATTCTTCTGAGGAGTTCCCAGTACAGTATCCTTTCCCCTGTGTAATTACCTTAACAAGCTCCAGCTGTTTTTATTCCCAGAAGGTTTACTCCCTGATATACAGCTGTCTACCCCCTTCGTAAGTGCAGGTCTTAAATGAGCTTTTGTCTCTATTCCCTCACCACAATCCAGATTCTTTTGGGGAGTTACCAGTACAGTAACCATACCAGGAAGTACTTAATTTATTAAACTACTGCTTTTCTTAATCTCAGTGGAGATATTTACTGATAAACAGCTACCTACGAAGCATGCTCATGTCGTTCTTAAATGAGCTTTTATCTCTCTCCCCTCAACACAAATCAGATTCTTCTTAGGAGTTCCCAGTACATTATCCTTTCCCCTGTGTAATTACCTTAACAAGCTCCAGCTGTTTTTATTCTCAGAAGGTTTACTCCCTGATATACAGCTGTCTACCCCCTTCGTAAGTGCAGGTCCTAAATGAGCTTTTGTCTCTGTTCCCTCACCACAATCCAGATTTTCTGAGGAGTTCCCAGTACATTATCCTTTCCCCTGTGTAATTACCTTAACAAGCTCCAGCTGTTTTTATTCTCAGAAGGTTTACTCTCTGATATACAGCTGCCTAACCCCTTCGTAAGTGCAGGTCCTAAATGAGCTTTTGTCTCTGTTCCCTCACCACAATCCAGATTCTTTTGGGGAGTTACCAGTACAGTAACCATACCAGGAAGTACTTAATTTATTAAGCTACTGCTTTTCTTAATCTCAGTGGAGATAATTACTGATAAACAGCTACCTACGCAGCATGTTCATGTCGTTCCTAAATGAGCTTTTATCTCTCTCCCCTCACAACAAATCAGATTCTTCTGAGGAGTTCCCATTACATTATCCTTTCCCCTGTGTAATTACCTTAACAAGCTCCAGCTGTTTTTATTCTCAGAAGTTTTACTCCCTGATATACAGCTGCCTACCCCCTTCGTAAGTGCAGGTCCTAAATGAGCTTTTTTCTCTGTTCCCTCACCACAATCCAGATTCTTTTGGGGAGTAACCAGTACAGTAACCATACCAGGAAGTACTTAATTAATTAAGCTACTGCTTTTCTTAATCTCAGTGGAGATATTTACTGATAAACAGCTACCTACGCAGCATGTTCATGTCGTTCCTAAATGAGCTTTTATCTCTCTCCCCTCACCACAAATCAGATTCTTCTGAGGAGTTCCCAGTACATTATCCTTTCCCCTGTGTAATTACCTTAACAAGCTCCAGCTGTTTTTATTCTCAGAAGGTTTACTCCCTGATATACAGCTGCCTACCCCCTTCGTAAGTGCAGGTCCTAAATGAGCTTTTTTCTCTGTTCCCTCACCACAATCCAGATTCTTTTGGGGAGTTACCAGTACAGTAACCATACCAGGAAGTACTTAATTTATTAATCTACTGCTTTTCTTAATCTCAGTGGATATATTTACTGATAAACAGCTACCTACGCAGCATGTTCATGTCGTTCCTAAATGAGCTTTTATCTCTCTCCCCTCACCACAAATCAGATTCTTCTGAGGAGTTCCCAGTACAGTATCCTTTCCCCTGTGTAATTACCTTAACAAGCTCCAGCTGTTTTTATTCCCAGAAGGTTTACTCCCTGATATACAGCTGTCTACCCCCTTCGTAAGTGCAGGTCTTAAATGAGCTTTTGTCTCTATTCCCTCACCACAATCCAGATTCTTTTGGGGAGTTACCAGTACAGTAACCATACCAGGAAGTACTTAATTTATTAAACTACTGCTTTTCTTAATCTCAGTGGAGATATTTACTGATAAACAGCTACCTACGAAGCATGCTCATGTCGTTCTTAAATGAGCTTTTATCTCTCTCCCCTCAACACAAATCAGATTCTTCTTAGGAGTTCCCAGTACATTATCCTTTCCCCTGTGTAATTACCTTAACAAGCTCCAGCTGTTTTTATTCTCAGAAGGTTTACTCCCTGATATACAGCTGTCTACCCCCTTCGTAAGTGCAGGTCCTAAATGAGCTTTTGTCTCTGTTCCCTCACCACAATCCAGATTTTTCTGAGGAGTTCCCAGTACATTATCCTTTCCCCTGTGTAATTACCTTAACAAGCTCCAGCTGTTTTTATTCTCAGAAGGTTTACTCTCTGATATACAGCTGCCTAACCCCTTCGTAAGTGCAGGTCCTAAATGAGCTTTTGTCTCTGTTCCCTCACCACAATCCAGATTCTTTTGGGGAGTTACCAGTACAGTAACCATACCAGGAAGTACTTAATTTATTAAGCTACTGCTTTTCTTAATCTCAGTGGAGATAATTACTGATAAACAGCTACCTACGCAGCATGTTCATGTCGTTCCTAAATGAGCTTTTATCTCTCTCCCCTCACCACAAATCAGATTCTTCTGAGGAGTTCCCAGTACATTATCCTTTCCCCTGTGTAATTACCTTAACAAGCTCCAGCTGTTTTTATTCTCAGAAGGTTTACTCCCTGATATACAGCTGCCTACCCACTTCGTAAGTGCAGGTCCTAAATGAGCTTTTTTCTCTGTTCCCTCACCACAATCAAGATTCTTTTGGGAAGTTACCAGTACAGTAACCATACCAGGAAGTACTTAATTTATTAAGCTACTGCTTTTCTTAATCGCAGTGGAGATATTTACTGATAAACAGCTACCTACGCAGCATGTTCATGTCGTTCCTAAATGACCATTTATCTCTCTCCCCTCACCACAAATCAGATTCTTCTGAGGAGTTCCCCGTACATTATCCTTTCCCCTGTGTAATTACCTTAACAACTCCAGATCTTTTTATTCTCAGAAGGTTTACTCCCTGATATACAGCTGCCTACCACCTTCGTAAGTGCAGGTCTTAAATGACCTTTTTTCTCTGTTCCCTCACCACAATCCAGATTATTTTCGGAAGTTACCAGTACAGTAACCATACCAGGAAGTACTTAATTTATTAAGCTACTGCTTTTCTTAATCTCAGTGGAGATATTTACTGATAAACAGCTACTTACGCTGCATGTTCATGTCGTTACTTAATGAGCTTTTTCACTCTCCCCTCACCACAAATCAGATTCTTCTGAGGAGTTCCCAGTACATTATCCTTTCCCATGTGTAATTACCTTAACAAGCTCCAACTGTTTTTATTCTCAGAAGGTTTACTCCCTGATATACAGCTGCCTACCCCCTTCGTAAGTGCAGGTCGTAAATGAGCTTTTTTCTCTGTTCCCTCACCACAATCCAGATTCTTTTGTGGAGTTACCAGTACAGTAACCATACCAGGAAGTACTTAATTTATTAAGATACTGCTTTTCTTAATCTCAGTGGAGATATTTACTGATAAACAGCTACCTACGCAGCATGTTCATGTCGTTCCTAAATGAGTTTTTATCTCTCTCCCCTCACCACAAATCAGATTCCTGTGAGGAGTTCCCAGTACATTATCCTTTCCCCTGTGTAATTACCTTAACAAGCTCCAGCTGTTTTTATTCTCAGAAGGTTTACTCCCTGATATACAGCTGCCTACCCCCTTCGTAAGTGCAGGTCCTAAATGAGCTTTTTTCTCTGTTCCCTCACCACAATCCAGATTCTTTTGGGGAGTTACCAGTACAGTAACCATACCAGGAAGTACTTAATTTATTAATCTACTGCTTTTCTTAATCTCAGTGGATATATTTACTGATAAACAGCTACCTACGCAGCATGTTCATGTCGTTCCTAAATGAGCTTTTATCTCTCTCCCCTCACCACAAATCAGATTCTTCTGAGGAGTTCCCAGTACAGTATCCTTTCCCCTATGTAATTACCTTAACAAGCTCCAGCTGTTTTTATTCTCAGAAGGTTTACTCCTTGATATACAGCTGCCTACCCCCTTCGTAAGTGCAGGTCCTAAATGAGCTTTTGTCTCTGTTCCTGGACCACAATCCAGATTCTTTTGGGGAGTTACCAGTACAGTAACCATACCAGGAAGTACTTAATTTATTAAGGACTGCTTTTCTTAATCTCAGTGGAGATATTTACTGATAAACATCTACCGACGCAGCATGTTCATGTCGTTCCTAAATGAGCTTTTATCTCTCTCCCCTCACCACAAATCAGATTCTTCTGAGGAGTTCCCAATACATTATCCTTTCCCCTGTGTAATTACCTTAACAAGCTCCAGCTGGTTTATTCTCAGAAGGTTTACTCCCTGATATACAGCTGCCTACCCCCTTCGTAAGTACAGGTCCTAAATGAGCTTTTTTCTCTGTTCCCTCACCACAATCCAAACTCTTTTGGGGAGTTACCAGTACAGTAACCATACCAGGAAGTACTTAATTTATTAAGCTACTGCTTTTCTTAATCTCAGTGGAGATATTTACTGATAAACAGCTACCTACGCAGCATGTTCATGTCGTTCCTAAATGAGATTTTATCTCTCTCCCCTCACCACAAATCAGATTCCTCTGAGGAGTTCCCAGTACATTATCCTTTCCCCTGTGTAATTACCTTAACAACTCCAGCTGTTTTTATTCTCAGAAGGTTTACTCCCTGATATACAGCTGTCTACCCCCTTCGTAAGTGCAGGTCCTAAATGAGCTTTTGTTTCTGTTCCCTCACCACAATCCAGATTCTTTTGGGGAGTTACCAGTACAGTAACCATACCAGGAAGTACTTAATTTATTAAAGTACTGCTTTTCTTAATCTCAGTGGAGATATTTACTGATAAACAGCTACCTACGCAGCATGTTCATGTCGTTCCTAAATGAGCTTTTATCTCTCTCCCCTCACCACATATCAGATTCTTCTGAGGAGTTCCCAGTAAATTAACCTTTCCCCTGTGTAATTACCTTAACAAGCTCCAGCTGATTTATTCTCAGAAGGTTTACTCCCTGATATACAACTGCCTACCCCCTTCGTAAGTGCAGGTCCTAAATTAGCATTTTTCTCTGTTCCCTCACCGCAATCCAGATTCTTTAGGGGAGTTACCAGTACAGTAACCATACCAGGAAGTACTTAATTTATTAAGCTACTGCTTTTCTTAATCTCAGTGGAGATATTTACTGATAAACAGCTACCTACGCAGCATGTTCATGTCGTTCCTAAATGAGCTTTTATCTCTCTCCCCTCACCACAAATCAGATTCTTCTGAGGAGTTCCCAGTACATTATCCTTTCCCCTGTGTAATTACCTTAACAAGCTCCAGCTGTTTTTATTCTCAGAAGGTTTACTCCCTGATATACAGCTGCCTACCCCCTTCGTGAGTGTAGGTCCTAAATGAGCTTTTTTCTCTGTTCCCGCACCACAATCCAGAATCTTTTGGGGAGTTACCAATACAGTAACCATACCAGGAAGTACTTAATTTATTAAGCTACTGCTTTTCTTAATCTCAGTGGAGATATTTACTGATAAACAGCTACCTACGCAGCATGTTCATGTCGTTCCTAAATGAGCTTTTATCTCTCTCCCCCTCACCACAAATCAGATTCTTCTGAGGAGTTCCCAGTACATTATCCTTTCCCCTGTGTAATTACCTTAACAAGCTCCAGCTCTTTTTATTCTCAGAAGGTTTACTCCCTGATATACAGCTGCCTACCCCCTTCGTAAGTGCAGGTCCTAAATGAGCTTTTTTCTCTGTTCCCTCACCACAATCCAGATTCTTTTGGGGAGTTACCAGTACAGTAACCATACCAGGAAGTACTTAATTTATTAAGCTACTGCTTTTCTTAATCTCAGTGGAGATATTTACTGATAAACAGCTACCTACGCAGCATGTTCATGTCGTTCCTAAATGAGCTTTTATCTCTCTCCCCTCACCACAAATCAGATTCTTCTGAGGAGTTCCCAGTACATTATCCTTTCCCCTGTGTAATTACCTTAAAAAGCTCCAGCTGTTTTTATTCTCAGAAGGTTTACTCCCTGATATACAGCTGCCTACCCCCTTCGTAAGTGCAGGTCCTAAATGAGGTTTTTTCTATGTTCCCTCACCACAATCCAGATTCTTTTGGGGAGTTACCAGTACAGTACCCATACCAGGAAGTACTTAATTTATTAAGCTACTGCTTTTCTTAATCTCAGTGGAGATATTTACTGATAAACAGCTACGTATGCAGCATGTTCATGTCGTTCCTAAATGAGCTTTTATCTCTCTCCCCTCACCACAAATCAGATTCTTCTGAGGAGTTCCCAGTACATTATCCTTTCCCCTGTGTAATTACCTTTATAAGCTCCAGCTGTATTTATTCTCAGAATTTTTACTCCCTGATATACAACTGCATACCCCCTTCGTAAGTGCAGGTCCTAAATGAGCTTTTTTCTCTGTTCCCTCACCACAATCCAGATTCTTTTGGGGAGTTACCAGTAGAGTAACCATACCGGGAAGTACTTAATTTATTAAGCTACTGCTTTTCTTAATCTCAGTGGAGATATTTACTGATAAACAGCTACCTATGCAGCATGTTCATGTCGTTCCTAAATGAGCTTTTATCTCTCTCCCCTCACCACAAATCAGATTCTTCTGAGGAGTTCCCAGTACATTATCCTTTCCCCTGTGTAATTACCTTAACAAGCTCCAGCTGTTTTTATTCTCAGAAGGTTTACTCCCTGATATACAGGTGCCTACCCCCTTCGTAAGTGCAGGTCCTAAATGAGCTTTTATCTCTGTTCCATCACCACAATCCAGATTCTTTTGGGGAGTTACCAGTACAGTAACCATACCGGGAAGTACTTAATTTATTAAGCTACTGCTTTTCTTAATCTCAGTGGAGATATTTACTGATAAACAGCTACCTATGCAGCATGTTCATGTCGTTCCTAAATGAGCTTTTATCTCTCTCCCCTCACCACATATCAGATTCTTCTGAGGAGTTCCCAGTACATTACCCTTTCCCCTGTGTAATTACCTTAACAAGCTCCAGCTGATTTATTCTCAGAAGGTTTACTCCCTGATATACAACTGCCTACCCCCTTCGTAAGTGCAGGTCCTAAATTAGCTTTTTTCTCTGTTCCCTCACCGCAATCCAGATTCTTTAGGGGAGTTACCAGTACAGTAACCATACCAGGAACTACTTAATTTATTAAGCTACTGCTTTTCTTAATCTCAGTGGAGATATTTACTGATAAACAGCTACCTACGCAGCATGTTCATGTCGTTCCTAAATGAGCTTTTATCTCTCTCCCCTCACCAAAAATCAGATTCTTCTGAGGAGTTCCCAGTACATTATCCTTTCCCCTGTGTAATTACCTTAACAAGCTCCAGCTGTTTTTATTCTCAGAAGGTTTACTCCCTGATATACAGCTGCCTACCCCCTTCGTAAGTGCAGGTCCTAAATGAGCTTTTTTCTCTGTTCCCTCACCACAATCCAGATTCTGTTGGGAGTTACCAGTAGAGTAACCATACTAGGAAGTACTTAATTTATTAAACTACTGCTTTTCTTAATCTCTGTGGAGATATTTACTGATAAACAGCTACCTACGCAGCATGTTCATGTCGTTCCTAAATGAGCTTTTATCTCTCTCCCCTCACCACAAATCAGATTCTTCTGAGGAGTTCCCAGTACATTATCCTTTCCCCTGTGTAATTACCTTAAAAAGCTCCAGCTGTTTTTATTCTCAGAAGGTTTACTCCCTGATATACAGCTGCCTACCCCCTTCGTAAGTGCAGGTCCTAAATGAGGTTTTTTCTATGTTCCCTCACCACAATCCAGATTCTTTTGGGGAGTTACCAGTACAGTACCCATACCAGGAAGTACTTAATTTATTAAGCTACTGCTTTTCTTAATCTCAGTGGAGATATTTACTGATAAACAGCTACGTATGCAGCATGTTCATGTCGTTCCTAAATGAGCTTTTATCTCTCTCCCCCTCACCACAAATCAGATTCTTCTGAGGAGTTCCCAGTACATTATCCTTTCCCCTGTGTAATTACCTTTATAAGCTCCAGCTGTATTTATTCTCAGAATTTTTACTCCCTGATATACAACTGCATACCCCCTTCGTAAGTGCAGGTCCTAAATGAGCTTTTTTCTCTGTTCCCTCACCACAATCCAGATTCTTTTGGGGAGTTACCAGTACAGTAACCATACCGGGAAGTACTTAATTTATTAAGCTACTGCTTTTCTTAATCTCAGTGGAGATATTTACTGATAAACAGCTACCTATGCAGCATGTTCATGTCGTTCCTAAATGAGCTTTTATCTCTCTCCCCTCACCACAAATCAGATTCTTCTGAGGAGTTCCCAGTACATTATCCTTTCCCCTGTGTAATTACCTTAACAAGCTCCAGCTGTTTTTATTCTCAGAAGGTTTACTCCCTGATATACAGGTGCCTACCCCCTTCGTAAGTGCAGGTCCTAAATGAGCTTTTATCTCTGTTCCATCACCACAATCCAGATTCTTTTGGGGAGTTACCAGTACAGTAACCATACCGGGAAGTACTTAATTTATTAAGCTACTGCTTTTCTTAATCTCAGTGGAGATATTTACTGATAAACAGCTACCTATGCAGCATGTTCATGTCGTTCCTAAATGAGCTTTTATCTCTCTCCCCTCACCACATATCAGATTCTTCTGAGGAGTTCCCAGTACATTACCCTTTCCCCTGTGTAATTACCTTAACAAGCTCCAGCTGATTTATTCTCAGAAGGTTTACTCCCTGATATACAACTGCCTACCCCCTTCGTAAGTGCAGGTCCTAAATTAGCTTTTTTCTCTGTTCCCTCACCGCAATCCAGATTCTTTAGGGGAGTTACCAGTACAGTAACCATACCAGGAACTACTTAATTTATTAAGCTACTGCTTTTCTTAATCTCAGTGGAGATATTTACTGATAAACAGCTACCTACGCAGCATGTTCATGTCGTTCCTAAATGAGCTTTTATCTCTCTCCCCTCACCAAAAATCAGATTCTTCTGAGGAGTTCCCAGTACATTATCCTTTCCCCTGTGTAATTACCTTAACAAGCTCCAGCTGTTTTTATTCTCAGAAGGTTTACTCCCTGATATACAGCTGCCTACCCCCTTCGTAAGTGCAGGTCCTAAATGAGCTTTTTTCTCTGTTCCCTCACCACAATCCAGATTCTGTTGGGGAGTTACCAGTAGAGTAACCATACTAGGAAGTACTTAATTTATTAAACTACTGCTTTTCTAATCTCAGTGGAGATATTTACTGATAAACAGCTACCTACGCAGCATGTTCATGTCGTTCCTAAATGAGCTTTTATCTCTCTCCCCTCACCACAAATCAGATTCTTCTGAGAAGTTCCCAGTACATTATCCTTTCCCGTGTGTAATTACCTTAACAAGCTCCAGCTGTTTTTATTCTCAGAAGGTTTACTCCCTGATATACAGCTGCCTACCCCCTTCGTAAGTGCAGGTCCTAAATGAGCTTTTTCCTTGTTCCCTCACCACAATCCAGATTCTTTTGGGGAGTTACCAGTACAGTAACCATACCAGGAAGTACTTAATTTATTAAGCTACTGCTTTTCTTAATCTCAGTGGAGATATTTACTGATAAACAGCTACCTACGCAGCATGTTCATGTCGTTCCTAAATGAGCTTTTATCTCTCTCCCCTCACCACAAATCAGATTCTTCTGAGGAGTTCCCAGTACAGTATCCTTTCCCCTGTGTAATTACCTTAACAAGCTCCAGCTGTTTTTATTCTCAGAAGGTTTACTCCCTGATATACAGCTGCCTAACCCCTTCGTAAGTGCAGGTCCTAAATGAGCTTTTGTCTCTGTTCCCGGACCACAATCCCAGATTCTTTTGGGGAGTTACCAGTACAGTAACCATACCAGGAAGTACTTAATTTATTAAGGACTGCTTTTCTTAATCTCAGTGGAGATATTCACTGATAAACATCTACCGACGCAGCATGTTCATGTCGTTCCTAAATGAGCTTTTATCTCTCTCCCCTCACCACAAATCAGATTCTTCTGAGGAGTTCCCAGTACATTATCCTTTCCCCTGTGTAATTACCTTAACAAGCTCAGCTGATTTATTCTCAGAAGGTTTACTCCCTGATATACAGCTGCCTACCCCCTTCGTAAGTACAGTTCCTAAATGAGCTTTTTTCTCTGTTCCCTCACCACAATCCAGATTCTTTTGGGGAGTTACCAGTACAGTAACCATACCAGGAAGTACTTAATTAATTAAGCTACTGCTTTTCTTAATCTCAGTGGAGATATTTACTGATAAACAGCTACCTACGCAGCATGTTCATGTCGTTCCTAAATGAGCTTTTATCTCTCTCCCCTCACCACAAATCAGATTCCTCTGAGGAGTTCCCAGTACATTATCCTTTCCCCTGTGTAATTACCTTAACAAGCTCCAGCTGTTTTTATTCTCAGAAGGTTTACTCCCTGATATACAGCTGTCTACCCCCTTCGTAAGTGCAGGTCCTAAATGAGCTTTTGTTTCTGTACCCTCACCACAATCCAGATTCTGTTGGGGAGTTACCAGTAGAGTAACCATACCAGGAAGTACTTAATTTATTAAACTACTGCTTTTCTTAATCTCAGTGGAGATATTTACTGATAAACAGCTACCTACGCAGCATGTTCATGTCGTTCCTAAATGAGCTTTTATCTCTCTCCCCTCACCACATATCAGATTCTTCTGAGGAGTTTCCAGTACATTACCCTTTCCCCTGTGTAATTACCTTAACAAGCTCCAGCTGATTTATTCTCAGAAGGTTTACTCCCTGATATACAACTGCCTACCCCCTTCGTAAGTGCAGGTCCTAAATTAGCTTTTTTCTCTGTTCCCTCACCGCAATCCAGATTCTTTAGGGGAGTTACCAGTACAGTAACCATACCAGGAACTACTTAATTTATTAAGCTACTGCTTGTCTTAATCTCAGTGGAGATATTTACTGATAAACAGCTACCTACGCAGCATGTTCATGTCGTTCCTAAATGAGCTTTTATCTCTCTCCCCTCACCACAAATCAGATTCTTCTGAGGAGTTCCCAGTACATTATCCTTTCCCCTGTGTAATTACCTTAACAAGCTCCAGCTGATTTATTCTCAGAAGGTTTACTCCCTGATATACAACTGCCTACCCCCTTCGTAAGTGCAGGTCCTAAATGAGCTTTTTTCTCTGTTCCCTCACCACAATCCAGATTCTGTTGGGGAGTTACCAGTAGAGTAACCATACTAGGAAGTACTTAATTTATTAAACTACTGCTTTTCTTAATCTCAGTGGAGATATTTACTGATAAACAGCTACCTACGCAGCATGTTCATGTCGTTCCTAAATGAGCTTTTATCTCTCTCCCCTCACCACAAATCAGATTCTTCTGAGGAGTTCCCAGTACATTATCCTTTCCCCTGTGTAATTACCTTAACAAGCTCCAGCTGTTTTTATTGTCAGAAGGTTTACTCCCTGATATACAGCTGCCTACCCCCTTTGTAAGTGTAGGTCCTAAATGAGCTTTTTT
>NW_025957187.1:0-45806 GCF_023159225.1 Perognathus longimembris pacificus | reverse complement strand
ATTTAGGACCTGCACTTACGAAGTGAGTAGGCAGCTGTATATCAGGGAGTAAACCTTCTGAGAATAAAAACAGCTGGAGCTTGTTAGGTAATTACACAGGGGAAAGGATAATGTACTGGGAACTCCTCAGAAGAATCTGATTTGTGGTGAGGGCAGAGAGATAAAAGCTCATTTAGGAACGACATGAACATGCTGCGTAGGTAGCTGTTTATCAGTAAATATCTAAATTGAGATTAAGAAAAGCAGTAGCTTAATAAATTAAGTACTTCCTGGTATGGTTACTGTACTGGTAACTCCCCAAAAGAATCTGGATTGTGGTGAGGGAACAGAGAAAAAAGCTCATTTAGGACCTGCACTTACGAAGGGGGTAGGCAGCTGTATATCAGGGAGTACACCTTCTGAGAATAAAAACAGCTGGAGCTTGTTAAGGTAATTACACAGGGGAAAGGATAATGTACTGGGAACTCCTCAGAAGAATCTGATTTGTGGTGAGGGCAGAGAGATAAAAGCTCATTTAGGAACGACATGAACATGCTGCGTAGGTAGCTGTTTATCAGTAAATATCTCCACTGAGATTAAGAAAAGCAGTAGCTTAATAAATTAAGTACTTCCTGGTATGGTTACTGTACTGGTAACTCCCAAAAGAATCTGGATTGTGGTGAGGAAACAGAGAAAAACTCATTTAGGACCTGCACTTACGAAGGGGGTAGGCAGCTGTATATCAGGGAGTAAACCTTCTGAGAATAAAAACAGCTGGAGCTTGTTAAGGTAATTACACAGGGGAAAGGATAATGACCTGGGAACTCCTCAGAAGAATCTGATTTGTGGTGAGGGCAGAGAGATAAAATCTCATTTAGGAACGACATGAACATGCTGCGTAGGTAGCTGTTTATCAGTAAATATCTCCACGGAGATTAAGAAAAGCAGTAGCTTAATAAATTAAGTACTTCCTGGTATGGTTACTGTACTGGTAACTCCCCAAAAGAATCTGGATTGTGGTGAGGGAACAGAGAAAAAAGCTCATTTAGGACCTGCACTTACGAAGGGGGTAGGCAGATGTATATCAGGGAGTAAACCTTCTGAGAATAAAAACAGCTGGAGCTTGTTAAGGTAATTACACAGGGGAAAGGATAATGTACTGGGAACTCCTCAGAAGAATCTGATTTGTGGTGGGAGGGGCAGAGAGATAAAAGCTCATTTAGGAACGACATGAACATGCTCCGTAGGTAGCTGTTTATCAGTAAATATCTCCACTGAGATTAAGAAAAGCAGTAGCTTAATAAATTAAGTACTTCCTGGTATGTTACTGTACTGGTACCTCCCCAAAAGAATCTGGATTGTGGTGAGGGAACAGAGAAAAAAGCTCATTTAGGACCTGCACTTACGAAGGGGTTAGGCAGCTGTATATTAGGGAGTAAACCTTCTGAGAATAAAAACAGCTGGAGCTTGTTAAGGTAATTACACAGGGGAAAGGATAATGTACTGGGAACTCCTCAGAAGAATCTGATTGTTGGTGAGGGCAGAGAGATAAAAGCTCATTTAGGAACGACATGAACATGCTGCGTAGGTAGCTGTTTATCAGTAAATATCTCCACTGAGATTAAGAAAAGCAGTAGCTTAATAAATTAAGTACTTCCTGGTATGGTTACTGTACTGGTAACTCCCCAAAAGAATCTGGATTGTGGTGAGGGAACAGAGAAAATGCTCATTTAGGACCTGCACTTACGAAGGGGGTAGGCAGCTGTATATCAGGGAGTAAACCTTCTGAGAATAAAAACAGCTGGAGCTTGTTAAGGTAATTACACAGGGGAAAGGATAATGTACTGGGAACTTCTCAGAAGAATCTGATTTGTGGTGAGGGCAGAGAGATAAAAGCTCATTTAGGAACGATATGAACATGCTGCGTAGGTAGCTGTTTATCAGTAAATATCTCCACTGAGATTAAGAAAAGCAGTAGCTTAATAAATTAAGTACTTCCTGGTATGTTTACTGTACTGGTAACTCCCCAAAAGAATCTGGATTGTGGTGAGGGAACAGAGAAAAAAGCTCATTTAGGACCTGCACTTACGAAGGGGGTAGGCAGCTGTATATCAGGGAGTAAACCTTCTGAGAATAAAAACAGCTGAGCTTGTAAGGTAATTACACACGGGAAAGGATAATGTACTGGGAACTCCTCAGAAGAATCTGATTTGTGGTGAGGGCAGAGAGATAAAAGCTCATTAGGAACGACATGAACATGCTGCGTAGGTAGCTGTTTATAAGTAAATATCACCATTGAGATTAAGAAAAGCAGTAGCTTAATAAATTAAGTACTTCCTGGTATGGTTACTGTACTGGTAACTCCCCAAAAGAATCTGGATTGTGGGGAGGGAACCGAGAAAAAAGCTCATTTAGGACCTGCACTTACGAAGGGGGTAGGCAGCTGTATATCAGGGAGTAAACCTTCTGAGAATAAAAACAGCTGGAGCTTGTTAAGGTAATTACACAGGGGAAAGGATAATGTACTGGGAACTCCTCAGAAGAATCTGATTTCTGGTGAGGGCAGAGAGATAAAAGATCATTTAGGAACGAAATGAACATGCTGCGTAGGTAGCTGTTTATCAGTAAATATCTAAACTGAGATTAAGAAAAGCAGTAGCTTAATAAATTAAGTACTTCCTGGTATGGTTACTGTACTGGTAACTCCCCAAAAGAATCTGGATTGTGGTGAGGGAACAGAGAAAAAAGCTCATTTAGGACCTGCACTTACGAAGGGGGTAGGCAGCTGTATATCAGGGAATAAACCTTCTGAGAATAAAAACAGCTGGAGCTTGTTAAGGTAATTACACATGGGAAAGGATAATGTACTGGGAACTCCTCAGAAGAATCTGATTTGTGGTGAGGGCATAGAGATAAAATGTCATTTAGGAACGACATGAACATGCTGCGTGCGTAGCTGTTTATCAGTAAAATATCTCCACTGAGATTAAGAAAAGCAGTAGCTTAATAATTAAGTACTTCCTGGTATGGTTACTGTACTGATAACTCCCCAAAAGAATCTGGATTGTGGTGAGGGAACAGAGAAAAAAGCTCATTTAGGACCTGCACTTACGAAGGGTTAGGCAGCTGTATATCAGGGAGTAAACCTTCTGAGAATAAAAACAGCTGGAGCTTGTTAAGGTAATTACACAGGGGATAGGATAATGTACTGGGAACTCTTCAGAAGAATCTGATTTTGTGGTGAGGGCAGAGAGATAAAAGCTCATTTAGGTACGACATGAACATGCTGCGTAGGTAGCTGTTTATCAGTAAATATCTCCACTGAGATTAAGAAAAGCAGTAGCTTAATAAATTAAGTACTTCCTGGTATGGTTACTGTACTGGTAACTCCCCAAAAGAATCTGGATTGTGGTGAAGGAACAGAGAAAAAAGCTCATTTAGGACCTGCACTTACGAAGGGTGTAGGCAGCTGTATATCAGGGAGTAAACCTTCTGAGAATAAAAACAGCTGGAGCTTGTTAAGGTAATTACACAGGGGAAAGGATAATGTACTGGGAACTCCTCAGAAGAATCTGATTTGTGGTGAGGGCAGAGAGATAAAAGCTCAATTAAGAACGACAAGAACATGCTGCGTAGGTAGCTGTTTATCAGTAAATATCTCCACTGAGATTAAGAAAAGCAGTAGCTTAATAAATTAAGTACTTCCTGGTATGGTTACTGTACTGGTAACTCCCCAAAAGAATCTTCATTTTGGGGGGGAGGGAACAGAGAAAAAAGCTCATTTAGGACCTGCACTTACGAAGGGGGTAGGCAGCTGTATATCAGGGAGTAAACCTTCTGAGTATAAAAACAGCTGGAGCTTGTTAAGGTAATTACACAGGGGAAAGGATAATGTACTGGGAACTCCTCAGAAGAATCTGATTTGTGGTGAGGGCAGAGAGATAAAAGCTCATTTAGGAACGACAAGAACATGCTGCGTAGGTAGCTGTTTATCAGTAAATATCTCCACTGAGATTAAGAAAAGCAGTAGCTTAATAAATTAAGTACTTCCTGGTATGGTTACTGTACTGGTAACTCCCAAAAGAATCTGGATTGTGGTGAGGGAACAGAGCAAAAAGCTCATTTAGGACCTGCAATTACGAAGGGGGTAGGCAGCTGTATATCAGGGAGTAAACCTTCTGAGAATAAAAAACAGCTGGAGCTTGTTAAGGTAATTACACAGGGGAAAGGATAATGTACTGGGAACTCCTCAGAAGAATCTGATTTGTGGTGAGGGCAGAGAGATAAAAGCTCATTTAGGAACGACATGAACATGCTGCGTAGGTAGCTGTTTATCAGTAAATATCTCCACTGAGATTAAGAAAAGCAGTAGCTTAATAAATTAAGTACTTCCTGGTATGGTTACTGTACTGGTAACTCCCCAAAAGAATCTAGATTGTGGTGAGGGAACAGAGAAAAAAGCTCATTTAGGACCTGCACTTACGAAGGGGGTAGGCAGCTGTATATCAGGGAGTAAACCTTCTGAGAATAAAAACAGCTGGAGCTTGTTAAGGTAATTACACAGGGGAAAGGATAATGTACTGGGAACTCCTCAGAAGAATCTGATTTGTGGTGAGGGCAGAGAGATAAAAGCTCATTTAGGAACGACATGAACATGCTGCGTAGGTAGCTGTTTATCAGTAAATATCTCCACTGAGATTAAGAAAAGCAGTAGCTTAATAAATTAAGTACTTCCTGGTATGGTTACTGTACTGGTAACTCCCCAAAAGAATCTGGATTGTGGTGAGGGAACAGAGAAAAAAGCTCATTTAGGACCTGCACTTACGAAGGGGGTAGGCAGCTGTATATCAGGGAGTAAACCTTCTGAGAATAAAAACAGCTGGAGCTTGTTAAGGTAATTACACAGGGGAAAGGATAATGTACTGGGAACTCCTCAGAAGAATCTGATTTGTGGTGAGGGCAGAGAGATAAAAGCTCATTTAGGAACGACATGAACATGCTGCGTAGGTAGCTGTTTATCAGTAAATATCTCCACTGAGATTAAGAAAAGCAGTAGCTTAATAAATTAAGTACTTCCTGATATGGTTACTGTACTGGTAACTCCCCAAAAGAATCTGGATTGTGGTGAGGGAACAGAGAAAAAAACCTCATTTAGGACCTGCACTTAGGAAGGGGGTAGGCAGCTGTATATCAGGGAGTAAACCTTCTGAGAATAAAAAGAGCTGGAGCTTGTTAAGGTAATTACACAGGGGAAAGGATAATGTACTGGGAACGCCTCAGAAGAATCTGATTTGTGGTGAGGGCAGAGAGATAAAAGCTCATTTAGGAACGACATGAACATGCTGCATAGGTAGCTGTTTATCAGTAAATGTCTCCACTGAGATTAAGAAAAGCAGTAGCTTAATAAATTAATTAATTCCTGGTATGGTTACTGTACTGGTAACTCCCCAAAAGAATCTGGATTGTGGTGAGGGAACAGAGAAAAAAGCTCATTTAGGACCTGCACTTACGAAGGGGGAAGGCAGCTGTATATCAGGGAGTAAACCTTCTGAGAATAAAAACAGCTGGAGCTTGTTAAGGTAATTACACAGGGGAAAGGATAATGTACTGGGAACTCCTCAGAAGAATCTGATTTGTGGTGAGGGCAGAGAGATAAAAGCTCATTTAGGAACGACATGAACATGCTGCGTAGGTCAGCTGTTTATCAGTAAATATTTCCACTGATATTAAGAAAAGCAGTAGCTTAATAAATTAAGTACTTCCTGGTATGGTTACTGTACTGGTAACTCCCAAAAGAATCTGGATTGTGGTGAGGGAACAGAGAAAATAGCTCATTTAGGACCTGCACTTACGAAGGTGGTAGGCAGCTGTATATCAGGGAGTAAACCTTCTGAGATTAAAAACAGCTGGAGCTTGTTAAGGTAATTACACAGGGGAAAGGATAATGTACTGGGAACTCCTCAGAAGAATCTGATTTGTGGTGAGGGGCAGAGAGATAAAAGCTCATTTAGGAGCGACATGAACATGCTGCGTAGGTAGCTGTTTATCAGTAAATATCTCCACTGAGATTAAGAAAAGCAGTAGCTTAATAAATTAAGTACTTCCTGGTATGGTTACTGTACTGGTAACTCCCCAAAAGAATTTGGATTGTGGTGAGGGAACAGAGAAAAAGCTCATTTAGGACCTGCACTTACGAAGGGGTAGGCAGATGTATATCAGGGAGTAAACCTTCTGAGAATAAAAACAGCTGGAGCTTGTTAAGGTAATTACACAGGGGAAAGGATAATGTACTGGGAACTCCTCAGAAGAATCTGATTTGTGGTGAGGGCAGAGAGATAAAAGCTCATTTAGGAACGACATGAACATGCTGCGTAGGTAGCTGTTTATCAGTAAATATCTCCACTGAGATTAAGAAAAGCAGTAGCTTAATAAATTAAGTACTTCCTGGTATGGTTACTGTACTGGTAACTCCCCAAAAAAATCTGGATTGTGGTGAGGGAACAGAGAAAAATGCTCATTTATGACCTGCAATTACGAAGGGGGTAGGCAGCTGTATATCAGGGAGTAAACCTTCTGAGAATAAAAACAGCTGGAGCTTGTTAAGGTAATTACACAGGGGAAAGGATAATGTACTGGGAACTCCTCAGAATATTCTGACTTGTGGTGAGGGCAGAGAGATAAAAGCTCATTTAGGAATGACATGAACATGCTGCGTAGGTAGCTGTTTATCAGTAAATATCTCCACTGAGATTAAGAAAAGCAGTAGCTTAATAAATTAAGTACTTCCTGGTATGGTTACTGTACTGGTAACTCCCCAAAAGAATCTGGATTGTGGTGAGGGAACAGAGAAAAAAGTTCATTTATGACCTGCAATTACGAAGGGGGTAGGCAGCTGTATATCAGGGAGTAAACCTTCTGAGAATAAAAACAGCTGGAGCTTGTTAAGGTAATTACACAGGGGAAAGGATAATGTACTGGGAACTCCTCAGAAGAATCTGACTTGTGGTGAGGGCAGAGAGATAAAAGCTCATTTAGGAACGACATGAACATGCTGCGTAGGTAGCTGTTTATCAGTAAATATCTCCACTGAGATTAAGAAAAGCAGTAGCTTAATAAATTAAGTACTTCCTGGTATGGTTACTGTACTGGTAACTCCCGAATATAATCTGGATTGTGGTGAGAGAACAGAGAAAAAAGCTCATTTAGGACCTGCACTTACGAAGGGGGTAGGCAGGTGTATATCAGGGAGTAAACCTTCTGAGAATAAAAACAGCAGGAGCTTGTTAAGGTAATTACACAGGGGAAAGGATAATGTACTGGGAACTCCTCAGAAAAATCTGATTTGTGGTGAGGGCAGAGAGATAAAAGCTCATTTAGGAACGACATGAACATGCTGCGTAGGTAGCTGTTTATCAGTAAATATCTCCACTGAGATTAAGAAAAGCAGTAGCTTAATAAATTAAGTACTTCCTGGTATGGTTACTGTACTGGTAACTCCCCAAAAGAATCTGGATTGTGGTGAGGGAACAGAGAAAAAAGTTCATTTAGGACCTGCAATTACGAAGGGGGTAGGCAGCTGTATATCAGGGAGTAAACCTTCTGAGAATAAAAACAGCTGGAGCTTGTTAAGGTAATTAACCAGGGGAAAGGATAATGTACTGGGAACTCCTCAGAAGAATCTGACTTGTGGTGAGGGCAGAGAGATAAAAGCTCATTTAGGAACGACATGAACATGCTGCGTAGGTAGCTGTTTATCAGTAAATATCTCCACTGAGATTAAGAAAAGCAGTAGCTTAATAAATTAAGTACTTCCTGGTATGGTTACTGTACTGGTAACTCCCGAAAATAATCTGGATTGTGGTGAGAGGACAGAGAAAAAAGCTCATTTAGGACCTGCACTTACGAAGGGGGTAGGCAGCTGTATATAAGGGAGTAAACCTTCTGAGAATAAAAACAGCAGGAGCTTGTTAAGGTAATTACACAGGGGAAAGGATATTGTACTGGGAACTCCTCAGAAGAATCTCGTTTGTGGTGAGGGCAGAGAGATAAAAGCTCATTTAGGAACGACATGAACATGCTGCGTAGGTAGCTGTTTATCAGTAAATATCTCCACTGAGATTAAGAAAAGCAGTAGCTTAATAAATTACGTACTTCCTGGTATGGTTACTGTACTGGTAACTCCCCAAAAAATCTGGATTGTGGTGAGGAAACAGAGAAAAAAGCTCATTTAGGACCTGCACTTACGAAGGGGGTAGGCAGCTGTATATCAGGGAGTAAACCTTCTGAGAATAAAAACAGCTGGAGCTTGTTAAGGTAATTACACAGGGGAAAGGATAATGTACTGGGAACTCCTCAGAATTATCTTGTTTGTGGTGAGGGCAGAGAGATAAAAGCTCATTTAGGAACGACATGAACATGCTGCGTAGGTAGCTGTTTATCAGTAAATATCTCCACTGAGATTAAGAAAAGCAGTAGCTTAATAAATTAAGTACTTCCTGGTATGGTTACTGTACTGGTAACTCCCCAAAAGAATCTGGATTGTGGTGAGGGAACAGAGAAAAAAGCTCATTTAGGACCTGCACTTACGAAGGGGGTAGGCAGCTGTTTATCAGGGAGTAAACCTTCTGAGATTAAAAACAGCTGGAGCTTGTTAAGGTAATTACACAGGGGAAAGGATAATGTACTGGGAACTCCTCAGAAGAATCTGATTTGTGGTGAGGGCAGAGAGATAAAAGCTCATTTAGAAACGACATGAACATGCTGCGTAGGTAGCTGTTTATCAGTAAATATCTCCACTGAGATTAAGAAAAGCAGTAGCTTAATAAATTAAGTACTTCCTGGTATGGTTACTGTACTGGTAACTCCCCAAAAAAATCTGGATTGTGGTGAGGGAACAGAGAAAAAAGCTCATTTATGACCTGCAATTACGAAGGGGGTAGGCAGCTGTATATCAGGGAGTAAACCTTCTGAGAATAAAAACAGCTGGAGCTTGTTAAGGTAATTACACAGGGGAAAGGATAATGTACTGGGAACTCCTCAGAAGAATCTGACTTGTGGTGAGGGCAGAGAGATAAAAGCTCATTTAGGAACGACATGAACATGCTGCGTAGGTAGCTGTTTATCAGTAAATATCTCCACTGAGATTAAGAAAAGCAGTAGCTTAATAAATTAAGTACTTCCTGGTATGGTTACTGTACTGGTAACTCCCGAAAATAATCTGGATTGTGGTGAGAGAACAGAGAAAAAAGCTCATTTAGGACCTGCACTTACGAAGGGGGTAGGCAGGTGTATATCAGGGAGTAAACCTTCTGAGAATAAAAACAGCAGGAGCTTGTTAAGGTAATTACACAGGGGAAAGGATAATGTACTGGGAACTCCTCAGAAAAATCTGATTTGTGGTGAGGGCAGAGAGATAAAAGCTCATTTAGGAACGACATGAACATGCTGCGTAGGTAGCTGTTTATCAGTAAATATCTCCACTGAGATTAAGAAAAGCAGTAGCTTAATAAATTAAGTACTTCCTGGTATGGTTACTGTACTGGTAACTCCCCAAAAGAATCTGGATTGTGGTGAGGGAACAGAGAAAAAAGCTCATTTAGGACCTGCACTTACGAAGGGGGTAGGCAGCTGTATATCAGGGAGTAAACCTTCTGAGAATAAAAACAGCTGGAGCTTGTTAAGGTAATTACACAGGGGAAAGGATAATGTACTGGGAACTCCTCAGAAGAATCTGATTTGTGGTGAGGGCAGAGAGATAAAAGCTCATTTAGGAACGACATGAACATGCTGCGTAGGTAGCTGTTTATCAGTAAATATCTCCACTGAGATTAAGAAAAGCAGTAGCTTAATAAATTAAGTACTTCCTGATATGGTTACTGTACTGGTAACTCCCCAAAAGAATCTGGATTGTGGTGAGGGAACAGAGAAAAAACCTCATTTAGGACCTGCACTTAGGAAGGGGGTAGGCAGCTGTATATCAGGGAGTAAACCTTCTGAGAATAAAAAGAGCTGGAGCTTGTTAAGGTAATTACACAGGGGAAAGGATAATGTACTGGGAACGCCTCAGAAGAATCTGATTTGTGGTGAGGGCAGAGAGATAAAAGCTCATTTAGGAACGACATGAACATGCTGCATAGGTAGCTGTTTATCAGTAAATGTCTCCACTGAGATTAAGAAAAGCAGTAGCTTAATAAATTAATTAATTCCTGGTATGGTTACTGTACTGGTAACTCCCCAAAAGAATCTGGATTGTGGTGAGGGAACAGAGAAAAAAGCTCATTTAGGACCTGCACTTACGAAGGGGGAAGGCAGCTGTATATCAGGGAGTAAACCTTCTGAGAATAAAAACAGCTGGAGCTTGTTAAGGTAATTACACAGGGGAAAGGATAATGTACTGGGAACTCCTCAGAAGAATCTGATTTGTGGTGAGGGCAGAGAGATAAAAGCTCATTTAGGAACGACATGAACATGCTGCGTAGGTAGCTGTTTATCAGTAAATATTTCCACTGATATTAAGAAAAGCAGTAGCTTAATAAATTAAGTACTTCCTGGTATGGTTACTGTACTGGTAACTCCCCAAAAGAATCTGGATTGTGGTGAGGGAACAGAGAAAATAGCTCATTTAGGACCTGCACTTACGAAGGTGGTAGGCAGCTGTATATCAGGGAGTAAACCTTCTGAGATTAAAAACAGCTGGAGCTTGTTAAGGTAATTACACAGGGGAAAGGATAATGTACTGGGAACTCCTCAGAAGAATCTGATTTGTGGTGAGGGCAGAGAGATAAAAGCTCATTTAGGAGCGACATGAACATGCTGCGTAGGTAGCTGTTTATCAGTAAATATCTCCACTGAGATTAAGAAAAGCAGTAGCTTAATAAATTAAGTACTTCCTGGTATGGTTACTGTACTGGTAACTCCCCAAAAGAATTTGGATTGTGGTGAGGGAACAGAGAAAAAGCTCATTTAGGACCTGCACTTACGAAGGGGGTAGGCAGATGTATATCAGGGAGTAAACCTTCTGAGAATAAAAACAGCTGGAGCTTGTTAAGGTAATTACACAGGGGAAAGGATAATGTACTGGGAACTCCTCAGAAGAATCTGATTTGTGGTGAGGGCAGAGAGATAAAAGCTCATTTAGGAACGACATGAACATGCTGCGTAGGTAGCTGTTTATCAGTAAATATCTCCACTGAGATTAAGAAAAGCAGTAGCTTAATAAATTAAGTACTTCCTGGTATGGTTACTGTACTGGTAACTCCCCAAAAAAATCTGGATTGTGGTGAGGGAACAGAGAAAAATGCTCATTTATGACCTGCAATTACGAAGGGGGTAGGCAGCTGTATATCAGGGAGTAAACCTTCTGAGAATAAAAACAGCTGGAGCTTGTTAAGGTAATTACACAGGGGAAAGGATAATGTACTGGGAACTCCTCAGAATATTCTGACTTGTGGTGAGGGCAGAGAGATAAAAGCTCATTTAGGAATGACATGAACATGCTGCGTAGGTAGCTGTTTATCAGTAAATATCTCCACTGAGATTAAGAAAAGCAGTAGCTTAATAAATTAAGTACTTCCTGGTATGGTTACTGTACTGGTAACTCCCCAAAAGAATCTGGATTGTGGTGAGGGAACAGAGAAAAAAGTTCATTTATGACCTGCAATTACGAAGGGGGTAGGCAGCTGTATATCAGGGAGTAAACCTTCTGAGAATAAAAACAGCTGGAGCTTGTTAAGGTAATTACACAGGGGAAAGGATAATGTACTGGGAACTCCTCAGAAGAATCTGACTTGTGGTGAGGGCAGAGAGATAAAAGCTCATTTAGGAACGACATGAACATGCTGCGTAGGTAGCTGTTTATCAGTAAATATCTCCACTGAGATTAAGAAAAGCAGTAGCTTAATAAATTAAGTACTTCCTGGTATGGTTACTGTACTGGTAACTCCCGAATATAATCTGGATTGTGGTGAGAGAACAGAGAAAAAAGCTCATTTAGGACCTGCACTTACGAAGGGGGTAGGCAGGTGTATATCAGGGAGTAAACCTTCTGAGAATAAAAACAGCAGGAGCTTGTTAAGGTAATTACACAGGGGAAAGGATAATGTACTGGGAACTCCTCAGAAAAATCTGATTTGTGGTGAGGGCAGAGAGATAAAAGCTCATTTAGGAACGACATGAACATGCTGCGTAGGTAGCTGTTTATCAGTAAATATCTCCACTGAGATTAAGAAAAGCAGTAGCTTAATAAATTAAGTACTTCCTGGTATGGTTACTGTACTGGTAACTCCCCAAAAGAATCTGGATTGTGGTGAGGGAACAGAGAAAAAAGTTCATTTAGGACCTGCAATTACGAAGGGGGTAGGCAGCTGTATATCAGGGAGTAAACCTTCTGAGAATAAAAACAGCTGGAGCTTGTTAAGGTAATTAACCAGGGGAAAGGATAATGTACTGGGAACTCCTCAGAAGAATCTGACTTGTGGTGAGGGCAGAGAGATAAAAGCTCATTTAGGAACGACATGAACATGCTGCGTAGGTAGCTGTTTATCAGTAAATATCTCCACTGAGATTAAGAAAAGCAGTAGCTTAATAAATTAAGTACTTCCTGGTATGGTTACTGTACTGGTAACTCCCGAAAATAATCTGGATTGTGGTGAGAGGACAGAGAAAAAAGCTCATTTAGGACCTGCACTTACGAAGGGGGTAGGCAGCTGTATATAAGGGAGTAAACCTTCTGAGAATAAAAACAGCAGGAGATTGTTAAGGTAATTACACAGGGGAAAGGATATTGTACTGGGAACTCCTCAGAAGAATCTCGTTTGTGGTGAGGGCAGAGAGATAAAAGCTCATTTAGGAACGACATGAACATGCTGCGTAGGTAGCTGTTTATCAGTAAATATCTCCACTGAGATTAAGAAAAGCAGTAGCTTAATAAATTACGTACTTCCTGGTATGGTTACTGTACTGGTAACTCCCCAAAAAATCTGGATTGTGGTGAGGAAACAGAGAAAAAAGCTCATTTAGGACCTGCACTTACGAAGGGGGTAGGCAGCTGTATATCAGGGAGTAAACCTTCTGAGAATAAAAACAGCTGGAGCTTGTTAAGGTAATTACACAGGGGAAAGGATAATGTACTGGGAACTCCTCAGAATTATCTTGTTTGTGGTGAGGGCAGAGAGATAAAAGCTCATTTAGGAACGACATGAACATGCTGCGTAGGTAGCTGTTTATCAGTAAATATCTCCACTGAGATTAAGAAAAGCAGTAGCTTAATAAATTAAGTACTTCCTGGTATGGTTACTGTACTGGTAACTCCCCAAAAGAATCTGGATTGTGGTGAGGGAACAGAGAAAAAAGCTCATTTAGGACCTGCACTTACGAAGGGGGTAGGCAGCTGTTTATCAGGGAGTAAACCTTCTGAGATTAAAAACAGCTGGAGCTTGTTAAGGTAATTACACAGGGGAAAGGATAATGTACTGGGAACTCCTCAGAAGAATCTGATTTGTGGTGAGGGCAGAGAGATAAAAGCTCATTTAGAAACGACATGAACATGCTGCGTAGGTAGCTGTTTATCAGTAAATATCTCCACTGAGATTAAGAAAAGCAGTAGCTTAATAAATTAAGTACTTCCTGGTATGGTTACTGTACTGGTAACTCCCCAAAAAAATCTGGATTGTGGTGAGGGAACAGAGAAAAAAGCTCATTTATGACCTGCAATTACGAAGGGGGTAGGCAGCTGTATATCAGGGAGTAAACCTTCTGAGAATAAAAACAGCTGGAGCTTGTTAAGGTAATTACACAGGGGAAAGGATAATGTACTGGGAACTCCTCAGAAGAATCTGACTTGTGGTGAGGGCAGAGAGATAAAAGCTCATTTAGGAACGACATGAACATGCTGCGTAGGTAGCTGTTTATCAGTAAATATCTCCACTGAGATTAAGAAAAGCAGTAGCTTAATAAATTAAGTACTTCCTGGTATGGTTACTGTACTGGTAACTCCCGAAAATAATCTGGATTGTGGTGAGAGAACAGAGAAAAAAGCTCATTTAGGACCTGCACTTACGAAGGGGGTAGGCAGGTGTATATCAGGGAGTAAACCTTCTGAGAATAAAAACAGCAGGAGCTTGTTAAGGTAATTACACAGGGGAAAGGATAATGTACTGGGAACTCCTCAGAAAAATCTGATTTGTGGTGAGGGCAGAGAGATAAAAGCTCATTTAGGAACGACATGAACATGCTGCGTAGGTAGCTGTTTATCAGTAAATATCTCCACTGAGATTAAGAAAAGCAGTAGCTTAATAAATTAAGTACTTCCTGGTATGGTTACTGTACTGGTAATTCCCCAAAAGAATCTGGATTGTGGTGAGGGAACAGAGAAAAAAGTTCATTTAGGACCTGCAATTACGAAGGGGGTAGGCAGCTGTATATCAGGGAGTAAACCTTCTGAGAATAAAAACAGCTGGAGCTTGTTAAGGTAATTACACAGGGGAAAGGATAATGTACTGGGAACTCCTCAGAAGAATCTGACTTGTGGTGAGGGCAGAGAGATAAAAGCTCATTTAGGAACGACATTAACATGCTGCGTAGGTAGCTGTTTATCAGTAAATATCTCCACTGAGATTAAGAAAAGCAGTAGCTTAATAAATTAAGTACTTCCTGGTATGGTTACTGTACTGGTAACTCCCGAAAATAATCTGGATTGTGGTGAGAGGACAGAGAAAAAAGCTCATTTAGGACCTGCACTTACGAAGGGGGTAGGCAGCTGTATATAAGGGAGTAAACCTTCTGAGAATAAAAACAGCAGGAGCTTGTTAAGGTAATTACACAGGGGAAAGGATATTGTACTGGGAACTCCTCAGAAGAATCTCGTTTGTGGTGAGGGCAGAGAGATAAAAGCTCATTTAGGAACGACATGAACATGCTGCGTAGGTAGCTGTTTATCAGTAAATATCTCCACTGAGATTAAGAAAAGCAGTAGCTTAATAAATAACGTACTTCCTGGTATGGTTACTGTACTGGTAACTCCCCAAAAAATCTGGATTGTGGTGAGGAAACAGAGAAAAAAGCTCATTTAGGACCTGCACTTACGAAGGGGGTAGGCAGCTGTATATCAGGGAGTAAACCTTCTGAGAATAAAAACAGCTGGAGCTTGTTAAGGTAATTACACAGGGGAAAGGATAATGTACTGGGAACTCCTCAGAATTATCTTGTTTGTGGTGAGGGCAGAGAGATAAAAGCTCATTTAGGAACGACATGAACATGCTGCGTAGGTACCTGTTTATCAGTAAATATCTCCACTGAGATTAAGAAAAGCAGTAGCTTAATAAATTAAGTACTTCCTGGTATGGTTACTGTACTGGTAACTCCCCAAAAGAATCTGGATTGTGGTGAGGGAACAGAGAAAAAAGCTCATTTAGTACCTGCACTTACGAAGGGGGTAGGCAGCTGTTTATCAGGGAGTAAACCTTCTGAGATTAAAAACAGCTGGAGCTTGTTAAGGTAATTACACAGGGGAAAGGATAATGTACTGGGAACTCCTCAGAAGAATCTGATTTGTGGTGAGGGCAGAGAGATAAAAGCTCATTTAGAAACGACATGAACATGCTGCGTAGGTAGCTGTTTATCAGTAAATATCTCCACTGAGATTAAGAAAAGCAGTAGCTTAATAAATTAAGTACTTCCTGGTATGGTTACTGTACTGGTAACTCCCCAAAAAAATCTGGATTGTGGTGAGGGAACAGAGAAAAAAGCTCATTTATGACCTGCAATTACGAAGGGGGTAGGCAGCTGTATATCAGGGAGTAAACCTTCTGAGAATAAAAACAGCTGGAGCTTGTTAAGGTAATTACACAGGGGAAAGGATAATGTACTGGGAACTCCTCAGAATAATCTGATTTGTGGTGAGGGCAGAGAGATAAAAGCTCATTTAGGAACGACATGAACATGCTGCGTAGGTAGCTGTTTATCAGTAAATATCTCCACTGAGATTATGAAAAGCAGTAGCTTAATAAATTAAGTACTTCCTGATATGGTTACTGTACTGGTAACTCCCCAAAAGAATATGGATTGTGGTGAGGGAACAGAGAAAAAACCTCATTTAGGACCTGCACTTAGGAAGGGGGTAGGCAGCTGTATATCAGGAGTAAACCTTCTGAGAATAAAAACAGCTGGAGCTTGTTAAGGTAATTACACAGGGGAAAGGATAATGTACTGGGAACTCCTCAGTAGAATCTGATTTGTGGTGAGGGCAGAGAGATAAAAGCTCATTTAGGAACGACATGTACATGCTGCGTAGGTAGCTGTTTATCAGTAAATGTCTCCACTGAGATTAAGAAAAGAAGTAGCTTAATAAATTAATTACTTCCTGGTATGGTTACTGTACTGGTAACTCCCCAAAAGAATCTGGATTGTGGTGAGGGAACAGAGAAAAAAGCTCATTTAGGACCTGCACTTACGAAGGGGGTAGGCAGATGTATATCAGGGAGTAAACCTTCTGAGAATAAAAACAGCTGGAGCTTGTTAAGGTAATTACACAGGGGAAAGGATAATGTACTGGGAACTCCTCAGAAGAATCTTGTTTGTGGTGAGGGCAGAGAGATAAAAGCTCATTTAGGAACGACATGAACATGCTGTGTAGGTAGCTGTTTATCAGTAAATATCTGCACTGAGATTAAGAAAAGCAGTAGCTTAATAAATTAAGTACTTCCTGGTATGGTTACTGTACTGGTAACTCCCCAAAAGAATCTGGATTGTGGTGAGGGAACAGAGAAAAAACCTCATTTAGGACCTGCACTTAGGAAGGGGGTAGGCAGCTGTATATCAGGGAGTAAACCTTCTGAGAAAAAAAACAGCTGGAGCTTGTTAAGGTAATTACACAGGGGAAAGGATAATGTACTGGGAACTCCTCAGAAGAATCTGATTTGTGGTGAGGGCAGAGAGATAAAAGCTCATTTAGGAACGACATGTACATGCTGCGTAGGTAGCTGTTTATCAGTAAATGTCTCCACTGAGATTAAGAAAAGAAGTAGCTTAATAAATTAATTACTTCCTGGTATGGTTACTGTACTGGTAACTCCCCAAAAGAATCTGGATTGTGGTGAGGGAACAGAGAAAAAAGCTCATTTAGGACCTGCACTTACGAAGGGGGTAGGCAGATGTATATCAGGGAGTAAACCTTCTGAGAATAAAAACAGCTGGAGCTTGTTAAGGTAATTACACAGGGGAAAGGATAATGTACTGGGAACTCCTCAGAAGAATATTGTTTGTGGTGAGGGCAGAGAGATAAAAGCTCATTTAGGAACGACATGAACATGCTGTGTAGGTAGCTGTTTATCAGTAAATATCTGCACTGAGATTAAGAAAAGCAGTAGCTTAATAAATTAAGTACTTCCTGGTATGGTTACTGTACTGGTAACTCCCCAAAAGAATCTGGATTGTCGTGAGGGAACAGAGAAAAAAGCTCATTTAGGACCTGCACCTACGAAGGGGGTAGGCAGCTGTATATCAGGGAGTAAACCTTCTGAGAATAAAAACAGCTGGAGCTTGTTAAGGTAATTACACAGGGGAAAGGATAATGTACTGGGAACTCCTCAGAAGAATCTGATTTGTGGTGAGGGCAGAGAGATAAAAGCTCATTTAGGAACGACATGAACATGCTGCGTAGGTAGCTGTTTATCAGTAAATATCTCCACTGAGATTAAGAAAAGCAGTAGCTTAATAAATTAAGTACTTCCTGGTATGGTTACTGTACTGGTAACACCCCAAAAGAATCTGGATTGTGGTGAGGGAACAGAGAAAAAAGCTCATTTAGGACCTGCACTTACGAAGGGGGTAGGCAGCTGTATATCAGGGAGTAAACCTTCTGAGAATAAAAACAGCTGGAGCTTGTTAAGGTAATTACACAGGGGAAAGGATAATGTACTGGGAACTCCTCAGAAGAATCTGATTTGTGGTGAGGGCAGAGAGATAAAAGCTCATTTAGGAACGACATGAACATGCTGTGTAGGTAGCTGTTTATCAGTAAATATCTCCACTGAGATTAAGAAAAGCAGTAGCTTAATAAATTAAGTACTTCCTGGTATGGTTACTGTACTGGTAACTCCCCAAAAGAATCTGGATTGTGGTGAGGGAACAGAGAAAAAAGCTCATTTAGGACCTGCACCTACGAAGGGGGTAGGCAGCTGTATATCAGGGAGTAAACCTTCTGAGAATAAAAACAGCTGGAGCTTGTTAAGGTAATTACACAGGGGAAAGGATAATGTACTGGGAACTCCTCAGAAGAATCTGATTTGTGGTGAGGGCAGAGAGATAAAAGCTCATTTGGGAACGACATGAACATGCTGCGTAGGTAGCTGTTTATCAGTAAATATCTCCACTGAGATTAAGAAAAGCAGTAGCTTAATAAATTAAGTACTTCCTGGTATGGTTACTGTACTGGTAACTCCCCAAAAGAATCTGGATTGTGGTGAGGGAACAGAGAAAAAAGCTCATTTAGGACCTGCACTTACGAAGGGGGTAGGCAGCTGTATATCAGGGAGTAAACCTTCTGAGAATAAAAACAGCTGGAGCTTGTTAAGGTAATTACACAGGGGAAAGGATAATGTACTGGGAACTCCTCAGAAGAATCTTGTTTGTGGTGAGGGCAGAGAGATAAAAGCTCATTTAGGAACGACATGAACATGCTGCTTAAGTAGCTGTTTATCAGTAAATATCTCCACTGAGATTAAGAAAAGCAGTAGCTTAATAAATTAAGTACTTCCTGGTATGGTTACTGTACTGGTAACACCCCAAAAGAATCTGGAATGTGGGGAGGGAACAGAGAAAAAAGCTCATTTAGGACCTGCACTTACGAAGGGGGTAGGCAGCTGTATATCAGGGAGTAAACCTTCTGAGAATAAAAACAGCTGGAGCTTGTTAAGGTAAGTATACAGGGGAAAGGATAATGTACTGGGAACTCCTCAGAAGAATCTGATTTGTGGTGAGGGCAGAGTGATGAAAGCTCATTTAGGAACGACATGAACATGCTGCGTAGGTAGCTGTTTATCATTAAATATCTCCACTGAGATTAAGAAAAGCAGTAGCTTAATAAATTAAGTACTTCCTGGTATGGTTACTGTACTGGTAACTCCCCAAAAGAATCTGGATTGTGGTGAGGGAACAGAGAAAAAAGCTCATTTAGGACCTGCACTTACGAAGGGGGTAGGCAGCTGTATATCAGGGAGTAAACCTTCTGAGAATAAAAACAGCGGTAGCTTGTTAAGGTAATTACACAGGGGAAAGTATAATGTACTGGGAACTCCTCAGAAGAATGTGATTTGTGGTGAGGGCAGAGAGATAAAAGCTCATTTAGGAACGACATGAACATGCTGCGAAGGTAGCTGTTTATCAGTAAATATCTCCACTGAGATTAAGAAAAGCAGTAGCTTAATAAATTAAGTACTTCCTGGTATGGTTACTGTACTGGTAACTCCCCAAAAGAATCTGGATTGTGGTGAGGGAACAGCGAAAAAAACTCATTTAGGACCTGCACTTACGAAGGGGGTAGGCAGCTGTATATCAGGGAGTAAACCTTCTGAGAATAAAAACAGCTGGAGCTTGTTAAGGTAATTACACAGGGGAAAGGATAATGTACTGGGAACTCCTCAGAAGAATCTGATTTGTGGTGAGGGCAGAGAGATAAAAGCTCATTTAGGAACGACATGAACATGCTGCGTAGGTAGCTGTTTATCAGTAAATATCTCCACTGAGATTAAGAAAAGCAGTAGCTTAATAAATTAATTAATTCCTGGTATGGTTACTGTACTGGTAACTCCCCAAAAGAATCTGGATTGTGGTGAGGGAACAGAGAAAAAAGCTCATTTAGGACCTGCACTTACGAAGGGGGTAGGCAGCTGTATATCAGGGAGTAAAGCTTCTGAGAATAAAAACAGCTGGAGCTTGTTAAGGTAATTACACAGGGGAAAGGATAATGTACTGGGAACTCCTCAGAAGAATCTTGTTTGTGGTGAGGGCAGAGAGATAAAAGCTCATTAAGGAACGACATGAACATGCTGCGAAGGTAGCTGTTTATCAGTAAATATCTCCACTGAGATTAAGAAAAGCAGTAGCTTAATAAATTAAGTACTTCCTGGTATGGTTACTGTACTGGTAACTCCCCAAAAGAATCTGGATTGTGGTGAGGGAACAGAGAAAAAAGCTCATTTAGGACCTGCACTTACGAACGGGGTAGGCAGCTGTTTATCAGGGAGTAAACCTTCTGAGAATAAAAACAGCTGGAGCTTGTTAAGGTAATTACACAGGGGAAAGGATAATGTACTGGGAACTCCTCAGAAGAATCTGACTTGTGGTGAGGGCAGAGAGATAAAAGCTCATTTAGGAACGACATGAACATGCTGCGTAGGTAGCTGTTTATCAGTAAATATCTCCACTGAGATTAAGAAAAGCAGTAGCTTAATAAATTAAGTACTTCCTGGTATGGTTACTGTACTGGTAACTCCCGAAAAGAATCTGGATTGTGGTGAGAGAACAGAGAAAAAAGCTCATTTAGGACCTGAACTTACGAAGCGGGTAGGCAGGTGTATATCAGGGAGTAAACCTTCTGAGAATAAAAACAGCAGTAGCTTGTTAAGGTAATTACACAGGGGAAAGGATAATGTACTGGGAACTCCTCAGAAGAATCTGATTTGTGGTGAGGGCAGAGAGATAAAAGCTCATTTAGGAACGACATGAACATGCTGCGTAGGTAGCTGTTTATCAGTAAATATCTCCACTGAGATTAAGAAAAGCAGTAGCTTAATAAATTAAGTACTTCCTGGTATGGTTACTGTACTGGTAACTCCCCAAAAGAATCTGGATTGTGGTGAGGGAACAGAGAAAAAAGTTCATTTAGGACCTGCAATTACGAAGGGTGTAGGCAGCTGTATATCAGGGGGTAAACCTGCTGAGAATAAAAACAGCTGGAGCTTGTTAAGGTAATTACACAGGGGAAAGGATAATGTACTGGGAACTCCTCAGAAGAATCTTGTTTGTGGTGAGGGCAGAGGGATAAAAGCTCATTTAGGAACGACATGAACATGCTGCGTAGGTAGCTGTTTATCAGTAAATATCTCCACTGAGATTAAGAAAAGCAGTAGCTTAATAAATTAAGTACTTCCTGGTATGGTTACTGTACTGGTAACTCCCCAAAAGAATCTGGATTGTGGTGAGGGAACAGAGAAAAAAGCTCATTTAGGACCTGCACTTACTAAGGGGGTAGGCAGCTGTATATCAGGGAGTAAACCTTCTGAGATTAAAAACAGCTGGAGCTTGTTAAGGTAATTACACAGGGGAAAGTATAATGTACTGGGAACTCCTCAGAAGAATCTGATTTGTGGTGAGGGCAGAGAGATAAAAGCTCATTTAGGAACGACATGAACATGCTGCGTAGGTAGCTGTTTATCAGTAAATATCTCCACTGAGATTAAGAAAAGCAGTAGCTTAATAAATTAATTACTTCCTGGTATGGTTACTGTACTGGTAACTCCCCAAAAGAATCTGGATTGTGGTGAGGGAACAGAGAAAAAAGCTCATTTAGGACCTGCACTTACGAAGGGGGTAGGCAGCTGTATATCAGGGAGTAAACCTTCTGAGAATAAAAACAGCTGGAGCTTGTTAAGGTAATTACACAGGGGAAAGGATAATGTACTGGGAACTCCTCAGAGGAATCTGATTTGTGGTGAGGGTAGAGAGATAAAAGCTCATTTAGGAACGACATGAACATGCTGCGTAGGTAGCTGTTTATCAGTAAATATCTCCACTGAGATTAAGAAAAGCAGTAGCTTAATAAATTAAGTACTTCCTGGTATGGTTACTGTACTGGTAACTCCCCAAAAGAATCTGGATTGTGGTGAGGGAACAGAGAAAAAAGCTCATTTAGGACCTGCACTTACGAAGGGGGTAGGCAGCTGTATATCAGGGAGTAAACCTTCTGAGATTAAAAACAGCTGGAGCTTGTTAAGGTAATTACACAGGGGAAAGGATAATGTACTGGGAACTCCTCAGAAGAATCTTGTTTGTGGTGAGGGCAGAGAGATAAAAGCTCATTAAGGAACGACATGAACATGCTGCGAAGGTAGCTGTTTATCAGTAAATATCTCCACTGAGATTAAGAAAAGCAGTAGCTTAATAAATTAAGTACTTCCTGGTATGGTTACTGTACTGGTAACTCCCCAAAAGAATCTAGATTGTCGTGAGGGAACAGAGAAAAAAGCTCATTTAGGACCTGCACCTACGAAGGGGGTAGGCAGCTGTATATCAGGGAGTAAACCTTCTGAGAATAAAAACAGCTGGAGCTTGTTAAGGTAATTACACAGGGGAAAGGATAATGTACTGGGAACTCCTCAGAAGAATCTGATTTGTGGTGAGGGCAGAGAGATAAAAGCTCATTTAGGAACGACATGAACATGCTGCGTAGGTAGCTGTTTATCAGTAAATATCTCCACTGAGATTAAGAAAAGCAGTAGCTTAATAAATTAAGTACTTCCTGGTATGGTTACTGTACTGGTAACACCCCAAAAGAATCTGGATTGTGGTGAGGGAACAGAGAAAAAAGCTCATTTAGGACCTGCACTTACGAAGGGGGTAGGCAGCTGTATATCAGGGAGTAAACCTTCTGAGAATAAAAACAGCTGGAGCTTGTTAAGGTAATTACACAGGGGAAAGGATAATGTACTGGGAACTCCTCAGAAGAATCTGATTTGTGGTGAGGGCAGAGAGATAAAAGCTCATTTAGGAACGACATGAACATGCTGTGTAGGTAGCTGTTTATCAGTAAATATCTCCACTGAGATTAAGAAAAGCAGTAGCTTAATAAATTAAGTACTTCCTGGTATGGTTACTGTACTGGTAACTCCCCAAAAGAATCTGGATTGTGGTGAGGGAACAGAGAAAAAAGCTCATTTAGGACCTGCACCTACGAAGGGGGTAGGCAGCTGTATATCAGGGAGTAAACCTTCTGAGAATAAAAACAGCTGGAGCTTGTTAAGGTAATTACACAGGGGAAAGGATAATGTACTGGGAACTCCTCAGAAGAATCTGATTTGTGGTGAGGGCAGAGAGATAAAAGCTCATTTGGGAACGACATGAACATGCTGCGTAGGTAGCTGTTTATCAGTAAATATCTCCACTGAGATTAAGAAAAGCAGTAGCTTAATAAATTAAGTACTTCCTGGTATGTTGAGCCTGGGTAACTGCAGTCGAAATCAGGACACGGGGGATGCAAGGCGAGTGAACCAATGCATACTTTATTTCAAGAGGGCCAGGGTTTATATAGGGTTAGAAACCAATTTTACAATTACAGGGTAAAAGATCAATACAGCATGACATTTGTCTCAAATACAAAAGTGGAGGAAATTTCCTACTGTGAGGGCAGGAACTTGGTACAAATGCCTTTCTAATTACAGGAGGTAGTGACTACAAAGATTATAGATATCAAGACAAGGAACTGTATACAACTGAGGTAGAACTAATTATCTCCTAGCTATTATCTCCTTAAGGCTAGATAACATTAATCTTGACTTCTCCAAATACTTGTGAAATAACAGTGAGGAGACTTTCCTGTTTACAGTGAGAATCTAGTGAGGAGACTTTCCTGTTTACAGAGATAATCTAACACTAAAGGCAGCTGGTCTAGCAAGTCTCCTAAGAGAGACTTGCTAAGTAGGGGGAAAAAGGAGATTCTCGCAACAACTGGTGGCTTCCTTTGGCCCACAAACACCAGAAACTCCTTACTGGGAATGAGTTCCCAAGGGCCTATTAGTGTGCTAATGAGGCATCGGAGTAACCGTGCCGGGGCTAAATTTTTCCACTGGTTGGAGACTTTAATTCTCCAACAATTCCCCCTTTTTTATTAATTTTATTAATTTTATTAATTTTCCACAGCCGCTTCTCTAGAAAGTTTAAGGGCAGTTAGTAAAACATCAGAGGAATTATTCCTAGTGTAACGCTTTATTATAGCTATGATAGAACAATATCCTAAGAAAAAGACACATATCATAAGTATTAAGGCAATAGAAGCACTTCCAACACTATGGGTAATACTTTGCCACCACCCACTAGGGTCTAGTCCTTCTAAGGTCTGAGCTAGTCCTTGGGCTATATCATCAATAGAAGAGGCATCTGGCAATTCCTTTTGAAAAGCTTCAAAAACCTCCCTGTACAAGCTTTGTTCACTTAACGTACCATTTAGTAGGGCTCCATCTATAAGCATTTGTATATCATTCCATTCACATTCAGAGGCATTATATTTATAAGGTGTTACACAGACATGACTAGAATTCCAATCACGAGTCAAAAACAATCGTTGCTGTAAAGCCAAATATTTCTGTCCAAGCCAAAACACTCCTCCTTTAACAGCTTCTAACTCATCTTGAAGGTGTGCATTTACTTCCAGCTGGTGTTGCCACAGATTGTGGGAGTCCTGGTGCCACTGCACCATAAAGTCATGAGTTTGTACAGATTGTTGCAATGCGGCTCCGGATACTGCTGCAGTTGTAGCAATGGCAATCAGTCCAGCAAGTCCTGCAATAATCATTCCAATGGCACGACGACTCCTCCTCAGAAGCCGCTTGAAAAACTGCATTACCAATCCTTGTACAGGTCCTCCAGCCCAGGGACGATGTATGAGAACAGGAACCCAAAGGGAGTTGCATTGGGTTAAAATCATGATCCTATCTTGACTAAAATTAAAGGTGACATTGTTATTCAAGCATGTATACAATTTACAATTTATGCAGGTAATGGCATTCTTAGTTATGTTTATGGGGCCGACCATCAGTACTTGTGGAAAATGAACACAAGCAGAGATATTATAGGTCTTTACAACTGTGAAGTTGTAGGAGGCCGAGGATCCTTTAGTTCCTGAGTAAGTTCCATTGGCCAGCAATACAGGAGCCTGAGAAGCTGCTAATTTCTAGAGATGATGTTGTGGAGGAAATAGCCTGTTTCCATGGGCGAGAGCAGGCCGGGGGTCACTAAAGCCTGCTCCAAACCACCCTAAAAGCTGTTCAGCAGACATGGACATGCTCATAGATAAAGTAGGTTCACAAGATGAGTTATATTCAGTGCAGTTTTTAAACCACACACCAAAAGGTCCCCAATCATACCAAGTATGCTGGGATGTATTCCAAATAGTTGGAAAAATTCCTCGACAACTTTCCCAATGTCTTTCAGTAAAGTTCAGGTTCAGATAAGTAAAATTGTCACATTTAGGCAGGCCAGCAGGAATAGGATAATTATCTAATTTATAGGTATGAGATCCCACAGACCAGGAAGACAGTCTAATCAGCCGAGTTCAACTGGAGTTATATGAACCTCCATGCTGAATCCAATATTGATATCTAAAAGGGTAACATGGGGAGCGGCCTTGACAGATAGCTTTAGAGAACTGAGAATAAGAGAAGTTAAATGATCTTTCCTCTTCCATAGGAAAGACTGGAATGCCAGACCCATAGGGGGAGAGAGTAAATTAGTAATAGATGTAAAAGAGACAGGGGCTTTTGTCCATAAGTATGGACATAAAGGAGGGTTAGAAATATAGGCCCAATACATTACCTCTGATGTAGCCCCTACAGGTTACCAGTGCACACCTGTCCATTAGAATGGCCTTATCACTTGGATGAGAATGTTTCACCCCGGTCTTGATGCACAGAGGGGTGTTTGTTGCTGGATCCACTGGAGCAGGTGCTAGAAAGATGGGCTGTCTTCTGTAGAACATAAGCATACCCTCGCCCCTGGGTTAACTCCCCGGGACCCAATCTAGCCCAACCCCCAATCTATTCCAAACTGGCTGTGGTTTGTTTTGCATAGGCGGAGCTAGGAAGTGTCGCTCAGCTCTTGCTAAAACATCTCCTTGAGGCAAATTTAAAAAGTTAAGGACAAATAGTGCTTCTGCAATAACGGCTCGGGCTGTTTTATAAATACTTTTCATAGAAGTTGCATATCCCTCAGTACTATCCATACTCCCCGTCTTTAGTTTTTTAATTTGTGTTTTTAATGTATAATGAGCTCTTTCTACTATACCTTGACCTTGAGGATTGTATTCAATTCCTGTAACATGAAAAATGTTATGAAATTCTAAAAATTTTCGTACTTGTTTACTGGAATAAGCTGGTGCATTGTCAGTTTTTATTTGAGAAGGAATCCCCATGACTGCGAACGTTTCTAGTAAATGTTGAATGACATGAGTCCCTTTTTCCCCTGGTAGAGGAGTTGCCCAAATAAAAGAAGAATATGTATCAATGGATACATGCACATATTGTAAGCGGCCAAATTCAGGGATGTGTGTTACATCCATTTGCCAAATTTTATTAGGAGCAGTTCCTGACGTGTCAATTAATTTTTGAGGGCTACATAAATCCGAATCTCCTTGAAGAATGGAAAATAGATTAGGAATTCTGGGAATTCCTAAGGAAGGGCGAAGCCAATTGATGTCCCTAGTAACTTTTGAAAATTAAGAGTTTTAAACTCTTCAGTACGAATTTTTATTAATTGGGGGGTAATTACTTCTCTTCTAACTAAATATCCCAGACTTAAATGGTTCTTCTGTTTAAATGAATTTTATCAGGGGCAATTATTAAATTATACTGTTGAAAGTCTAAAGGCAAAATTTGTAACAATTTTGATACAATATTTTTATCAGGTGCAGCAAATAATAAATCATTTTATTGAAAACCTGTAAAACAAACTGGAGTAGTAATTAAACAATCATCTTGATAGCCATCGTTTTCCTATATCCAACTTAAAACAAACATTTTAAATTTCATATCTCAGAATACATTTTTGATCTCAAGTCTTTTACCAAGCCTGGTTGTATTAAAAGAAATCTGGAGCCTAGGTATCACCCATTGCTTCATGCTGCTTGTTTTTCACTTCCAAATTTCTTATCTAGAAAGGCATTCTAAAACCTTTTAAAGTAGAGGCTTTCACACCTTTACCTCAGCCTGTATTTGCATAGAAAAACTGAGGCCCAGGGGGCACATTGCCTCCTGGTTGTCTGCTTTAAAAGAGCCATTTTCCTATATACAGAGAGTTAATGAAAGTTGTGTACTTCTATCCCCCATTAGTTTATATACTTTAAAATATTTACCTGATTATATGTGACTTAAGATAGTTAATCTTACTGTTACAGTACAGTTTACACTTAAAAAATTTAGTACCTGATTCATTAAAGTGATACCCAAAACAATTGTAACAAGAGTACACTTAGCAGTGTGCCCCAGAATTATAACCATGAGATTTCAGAGTTAGCATATTTGCCTTTTTAATACATCCAAATTGCAAACCTGTACAGGAATCGAGTTATATCAGGTAAATAAACTTTTAACTCTCCTTTAAGATATTCCAATTTTAATCCATCCTAAGGGGCAATTTTTAGAAGTATCAGTCAAATCATACATTTTACCATGAGGTTTCCAATGTTTACCTGAAAACAAAAGAAATAAAAGAAAGGCCTCCATTGGCCTGTCCTATAGAATGGGCCTATCTCCATCCTACTCCTTAGAGCTTGATGAACTGCCTTGGGGCCAGCTTGCCCTCTCCCACTATGAATGGACGCCACCCTACGGCTGTCCCATCACGTGGATGGCTAAACTGTACTTTTGTCAGTTTACCCCTCACTACTGAGGATAGGTTCAAGGGCCCTTGCTAAGTTCTTATTTATTTATTTATTTATTTATTTTTAACCATGAATTAAAGAATTTTTAACTATACTTCCTTTCAAAATAAATAATCCTTTAAAGCTTTTGGTAATGCCCAAATTCTATGATCTTTTGAAGTTTAAAGTTAAACTAACCTATTTTTACATCATACATTTTTAATCTTGAACACATTCACACCCACATACATTTGTGCGCGCGCACACACACATACATACATTCACATATGTAGGTATTAATGTAAACAGAACTTAAAAGCAGTCCAAACAACTATCAGCCGTACATTTTTTAGTGGCAAAAGGTATATTTTCCAATCTTACTCTTGTAATGACCAAAACTTAAAACAAAACCTTTAATGAATGATTTTAGCATTGATTAGTCTTATTCACTAGGGCCTATTAGTTTTAGCAAAGTATCTTAGCATACTAATTAATTTTTAGCTGAAGATAACTGGGTTGGGGTCCCCTGGAGTATTACTGAGTCCACCTAGCACTTGACTCTTAGTGTTTACTCTCAGGCTAAGATTAGCCTAGCCGGCTGTTTGAACTCAGCTCTTAGCAGCCTGCACTTTTTCTGCCTTCTTGCAGAAGGAGACACAGTACCTAGTAAATGTTTTGCCCATAGACATGTAAATGGACAACAGAAATAAGGGAAACAAAAGTTTATGTTTAAAACTGGTACCAATCTCAAAGACAAAACTAGTCAAGACAAAACAGAACATAGAAACAGAGGCTTTTACGCCTTGGATGGCATGTCCAGCGTCCACAAGCTGCCAGCCAGAGTGATGGAAAGTCCATAGGGCCCTGAAAATTCTCAGGGGGATCCTCCCCAGTGGAGATTTCCATCCCCTGGCAATCAACCTGCCGAGGCCGCCCACCAGAGGACTTTTTTCCCAATTTAGCACTCCACACGAGACACAACTAATCAAACAAGGACAAAGACACATGAAACATGTAGCGCAGGCGCAAATTAAAAGTGCAATTGCAGTAAAAATTCTCTTGAGAAGTAAAAGAAAAATCACTAGTCCTTCCCCAATTCCAGGCTGATGGACTAAAACAGGGAGTGTCAGCTCCCCTGCTAGTGCCTGGTTGTAAAGAAAAGATGATGGGGAAGCCTCCTTCACTGGATGGGAGCCATGAGACGGCCCTGTATTACAGCTGTCCTAAATTGAGTGAATCTGGTCAATATCTTGATAATGACGGGTCTGTGCCACACCTCTGGTTGGAGGGGGTTCAATGACAGGAAAAGTTTGATAGCAAGAGAGAGAGGCAGAACCATAGGACTTAGATTAATTAAAGTAAAAGTGGGCTCCGCGGCCGCAATTATTTGTTCTTTACTTTCACCTTCCTGACTGCCCCTGGCAGATCGAAAGAGCATCTGTAGCACTTTGACTGCACTGCTGAGCTGCCTAAATTATCATCATTCTCTGAAGGAGCATAGGTAGAGGCTGAAGGCTTATTTGATGTTAATTTTTCTTTAACAAAACTGACAGGAGATAGTTCAGGTGTTGCCATGTCTTTTAGCTCCTGCCCAATTTGAGTTTTTACCTCCCCGGACAAATTATAAGCCTTCATAGCTTTTTCCACGTCAGCCTCTGGCTCAGCAGCTGATGTTATGATAGCGTCAGGAGACATCATGCTCACGGCTGCATGTATTAATGCCCAAACAGACCAAAATGTAACTGGAACCTTGTCTCCACACCGATATTCATTTTCCATATTATTCTCTACTCGTTCCCAGACTTCTAAATCTAAAGTATCTCCCTCTGAGAACCATACATTATACTCCACTACCTGTACACACTCATCTCTTTGTGAACACGAGACCATAGCTCCGTCCCGTTTCAATACATGGTGGATAAAATTAGAAAATGGAGTTGGATTAGCTTGTCCCATAACCCCGTAATTTTTTAAGAATAGGAGCTCACCACACAGATCCCTTGTCTCCTGTGAATTACACACAGATCCCTTGTCTCCTGTGAATTAAAAATATCTCTCACCTCACTCGAGAGCTCGGCAGTTCCGCAATCTCCTGTGGATCAATTGTCAGGTCCCTGGGTCCGGACGCCAGATGTTGAGCCTGGGTAACTGCAGTCGAAATCAGGACACGGGGGATGCAAGGCGAGTGAACCAATGCATACTTTATTTCAAGAGGGCCAGGGTTTATATAGGGTTAGAAACCAATTTTACAATTACAGGGTAAAAGATCAATACAGCATGACATTTGTCTCAAATACAAAAGTGGAGGAAATTTCCTACTGTGAGGGCAGGAACTTGGTACAAATGCCTTTCTAATTACAGGAGGTAGTGACTACAAAGATTATAGATATCAAGACAAGGAACTGTATACAACTGAGGTAGAACTAATTATCTCCTAGCTATTATCTCCTTAAGGCTAGATAACATTAATCTTGACTTCTCCAAATACTTGTGAAATAACAGTGAGGAGACTTTCCTGTTTACAGTGAGAATCTAGTGAGGAGACTTTCCTGTTTACAGAGATAATCTAACACTAAAGGCAGCTGGTCTAGCAAGTCTCCTAAGAGAGACTTGCTAAGTAGGGGGAAAAAGGAGATTCTCGCAACAACTGGTGGCTTCCTTTGGCCCACAAACACCAGAAACTCCTTACTGGGAATGAGTTCCCAAGGGCCTATTAGTGTGCTAATGAGGCATCGGAGTAACCGTGCCGGGGCTAAATTTTTCCACTGGTTGGAGACTTTAATTCTCCAACAGTTACTGTACTGGTAACTCCCCAAAAGAATCTGGATTGTGGTGAGGGAACAGAGAAAAAAGCTCATTTAGGACCTGCACTTACGAAGGGGGTAGGCAGCTGTATATCAGGGAGTAAACCTTCTGAGAATAAAAACAGCTGGAGCTTGTTAAGGTAATTACACAGGGGAAAGGATAATGTACTGGGAACTCCTCAGAAGAATCTTGTTTGTGGTGAGGGCAGAGAGATAAAAGCTCATTTAGGAACGACATGAACATGCTGCTTAAGTAGCTGTTTATCAGTAAATATCTCCACTGAGATTAAGAAAAGCAGTAGCTTAATAAATTAAGTACTTCCTGGTATGGTTACTGTACTGGTAACACCCCAAAAGAATCTGGAATGTGGGGAGGGAACAGAGAAAAAAGCTCATTTAGGACCTGCACTTACGAAGGGGGTAGGCAGCTGTATATCAGGGAGTAAACCTTCTGAGAATAAAAACAGCTGGAGCTTGTTAAGGTAATTATACAGGGGAAAGGATAATGTACTGGGAACTCCTCAGAAGAATCTGATTTGTGGTGAGGGCAGAGTGATGAAAGCTCATTTAGGAACGACATGAACATGCTGCGTAGGTAGCTGTTTATCATTAAATATCTCCACTGAGATTAAGAAAAGCAGTAGCTTAATAAATTAAGTACTTCCTGGTATGGTTACTGTACTGGTAACTCCCCAAAAGAATCTGGATTGTGGTGAGGGAACAGAGAAAAAAGCTCATTTAGGACCTGCACTTACGAAGGGGGTAGGCAGCTGTATATCAGGGAGTAAACCTTCTGAGAATAAAAACAGCGGTAGCTTGTTAAGGTAATTACACAGGGGAAAGTATAATGTACTGGGAACTCCTCAGAAGAATGTGATTTGTGGTGAGGCAGAGAGATAAAAGCTCATTTAGGAACGACATGAACATGCTGCGTAGGTAGCTGTTTATCAGTAAATATCTCCACTGAGATTAAGAAAAGCAGTAGCTTAATAAATTAATTACTTCCTGGTATGGTTACTGTACTGGTAACTCCCCAAAAGAATCTGGATTGTGGTGAGGGAACAGAGAAAAAAGCTCATTTAGGACCTGCACTTACGAAGGGGGTAGGCAGCTGTATATCAGGGAGTAAAGCTTCTGAGAATAAAAACAGCTGGAGCTTGTTAAGGTAATTACACAGGGGAAAGGATAATGTACTGGGAACTCCTCAGAAGAATCTTGTTTGTGGTGAGGGCAGAGAGATAAAAGCTCATTAAGGAACGACATGAACATGCTGCGAAGGTAGCTGTTTATCAGTAAATATCTCCACTGAGATTAAGAAAAGCAGTAGCTTAATAAATTAAGTACTTCCTGGTATGGTTACTGTACTGGTAACTCCCCAAAAGAATCTGGATTGTGGTGAGGGAACAGAGAAAAAAGCTCATTTAGGACCTGCACTTACGAACGGGGTAGGCAGCTGTTTATCAGGGAGTAAACCTTCTGAGAATAAAAACAGCTGGAGCTTGTTAAGGTAATTACACAGGGGAAAGGATAATGTACTGGGAACTCCTCAGAAGAATCTGACTTGTGGTGAGGGCAGAGAGATAAAAGCTCATTTAGGAACGACATGAACATGCTGCGTAGGTAGCTGTTTATCAGTAAATATCTCCACTGAGATTAAGAAAAGCAGTAGCTTAATAAATTAAGTACTTCCTGGTATGGTTACTGTACTGGTAACTCCCGAAAAGAATCTGGATTGTGGTGAGAGAACAGAGAAAAAAGCTCATTTAGGACCTGAACTTACGAAGCGGGTAGGCAGGTGTATATCAGGGAGTAAACCTTCTGAGAATAAAAACAGCAGTAGCTTGTTAAGGTAATTACACAGGGGAAAGGATAATGTACTGGGAACTCCTCAGAAGAATCTGATTTGTGGTGAGGGCAGAGAGATAAAAGCTCATTTAGGAACGACATGAACATGCTGCGTAGGTAGCTGTTTATCAGTAAATATCTCCACTGAGATTAAGAAAAGCAGTAGCTTAATAAATTAAGTACTTCCTGGTATGGTTACTGTACTGGTAACTCCCCAAAAGAATCTGGATTGTGGTGAGGGAACAGAGAAAAAAGTTCATTTAGGACCTGCAATTACGAAGGGTGTAGGCAGCTGTATATCAGGGGGTAAACCTGCTGAGAATAAAAACAGCTGGAGCTTGTTAAGGTAATTACACAGGGGAAAGGATAATGTACTGGGAACTCCTCAGAAGAATCTTGTTTGTGGTGAGGGCAGAGGGATAAAAGCTCATTTAGGAACGACATGAACATGCTGCGTAGGTAGCTGCTTATCAGTAAATATCTCCACTGAGATTAAGAAAAGCAGTAGCTTAATAAATTAAGTACTTCCTGGTATGGTTACTGTACTGGTAACTCCCCAAAAGAATCTGGATTGTGGTGAGGGAACAGAGAAAAAAGCTCATTTAGGACCTGCACTTACTAAGGGGGTAGGCAGCTGTATATCAGGGAGTAAACCTTCTGAGATTAAAAACAGCTGGAGCTTGTTAAGGTAATTACACAGGGGAAAGTATAATGTACTGGGAACTCCTCAGAAGAATCTGATTTGTGGTGAGGGCAGAGAGATAAAAGCTCATTTAGGAACGACATGAACATGCTGCGTAGGTAGCTGTTTATCAGTAAATATCTCCACTGAGATTAAGAAAAGCAGTAGCTTAATAAATTAATTACTTCGTGGTATGGTTACTGTACTGGTAACTCCCCAAAAGAATCTGGATTGTGGTGAGGGAACAGAGAAAAAAGCTCATTTAGGACCTGCACTTACGAAGGGGGTAGGCAGCTGTATATCAGGGAGTAAACCTTCTGAGAATAAAAACAGCTGGAGCTTGTTAAGGTAATTACACAGGGGAAAGGATAATGTACTGGGAACTCCTCAGAGGAATCTGATTTGTGGTGAGGGCAGAGAGATAAAAGCTCATTTAGGAACGACATGAACATGCTTCGTAGGTAGCTGTTTATCAGTAAATATCTCCACTGAGATTAAGAAAAGCAGTAGCTTAATAAATTAAGTACTTCCTGGTATGGTTACTGTACTGGTAACTCCCCAAAAGAATCTGGATTGTGGTGAGGGAACAGAGAAAAAAGCTCATTTAGGACCTGCACTTACGAAGGGGGTAGCAGCTGTATATCAGGGAGTAAACCTTCTGAGATTAAAAACAGCTGGAGCTTGTTAAGGTAATTACACAGGGGAAAGGATAATGTACTGGGAACTCCTCAGAAGAATCTTGTTTGTGGTGAGGGCAGAGAGATAAAAGCTCATTAAGGAACGACATGAACATGCTGCGAAGGTAGCTGTTTATCAGTAAATATCTCCACTGAGATTAAGAAAAGCAGTAGCTTAATAAATTAAGTACTTCCTGGTATGGTTACTGTACTGGTAACTCCCCAAAAGAATCTAGATTGTGGTGAGGGAACAGAGAAAAAAGCTCATTAAGACCTGCACTTACGAAGGGGGTAGGCAGCTGTATATCAGGGAGTAAACCTTCTGAGAATAAAAACAGCTGGAGCTTGTTAAGGTAATTACACAGGGGAAAGGATAATGTACTGGGAACTCCTCAGAAGAATCTGATTTGTGGTGAGGGCAGAGAGTTAAAGCTCATTTAGGAACGACATGAACATGCTGCGTAGGTAGCTGTTTATCAGTAAATATCTCCACTGAGATTAAGAAAAGCAGTAGCTTAATAAATTAAGTACTTCCTGGTATGATTACTGTACTGGTAACTCCCCAAAAAATCTGGATTGTGGTGAGGGAACAGAGAAAAAAGCTCATTTAGGACCTGCACTTACGAAGGGGGTAGGCAGCTGTATATCAGTGAGTAAACCTTCTGAGAATAAAAACAGCTGGAGCTTGTGAAGGTAATTACACAGGGGAAAGGATAATGTACTGGGAACTCCTCAGAAGAATCTGATTTGTGGTGAGGGCAGAGAGATAAAAGCTCATTTAGGAACGACATGAACATGCTGCGTAGGTAGCTGTTTATCAGTAAATATTTCCACTGAGATTACGAAAAGCAGTAGCTTAATAAATTAAGTACTTCCTGGTATGGTTACTGTACTGGTAACTCCCCAAAAAATCTGGATTGTGGTGAGGGAACAGAGAAAAAAGCTCATTTAGGACCTGCACTTACGAAGGGGGTAGGCAGCTGTATATCAGGGAGTAAACCTTCTGAGAATAAAAAACAGCTGGAGCTTGTTAAGGTAATTACACAGGGGAAAGGATAATGTACTGGGAACTCCTCAGAAGAATCTGATTTGTGTTGAGGGCAGAGAGATAAAAGCTCATTTAGGAACGACATGAACATGCTGCGTAGGTAGCTGTTTATCAGTAAATATTTCCACTGAGATTAAGAAAAGCAGTAGCTTAATAAATTAAGTACTTCCTGGTATGGTTACTGTACTGGTAACTCCCCAAAAGAATCTGGATTGTGTTGAGGGAACAGAGAAAAAAGCTCATTTAGGACCTGCACTTACGAAGGGGGTAGGCAGCTGTATATCAGGGAGTAAACCTTCTGAGAATAAAAACAGCTGGAGCTTGTTAAGGTAATTACACAGGGGAAAGGATAATGTACTGGGAACTCCTCAGAAGAATCTTGTTTGTGGTGAGGGCAGAGAGATAAAAGCTCATTAAGGAACGACATGAACATGCTGCGTAGGTAGCTGTTTATCAGTAAATATCTCCACTGAGATTAAGAAAAGCAGTAGCTTAATAAATTAATTACTTCCTGGTATGGTTACTGTACTGGTAACTCCCCAAAAGAATCTGGATTGTGGTGAGGGAACAGAGAAAAAAGCTCATTTAGGACCTGCACTTACGAAGGGGGTAGGCAGCTGTATATCAGGGAGTAAACCTTCTGAGAATAAAAACAGCTGGAGCTTGTTAAGGTAATTACACAGGGCAAAGGATAATGTACTGGGAACTCCTCAGAAGAATCTTGTTTGTGGTGAGGGCAGAGAGATAAAAGCTCATTAATGAACGACATGAACATGCTGCGAAGGTAGCTGTTTATCAGTAAATATCTCCACTGAGATTAAGAAAAGCAGTAGCTTAATAAATTAAGTACTTCCTGGTATGGTTACTGTACTGGTAACTCCCCAAAAGAATCTGGATTGTGGTGAGGGAACAGAGAAAAAAGCTCATTTAGGACCTGCACTTACGAAGGGGGTAGGCAGCTCTTTATCAGGGAGTAAACCTTCTGAGAATAAAAACATCTGGAGCTTGTTAAGGTAATTACACAGGGGAAAGGATAATGTACTGGGAACTCCTCAGAAGAATCTGACTTGTGGTGAGGGCAGAGAGATAAAAGCTCATTTAGGAACGACATGAACATGCTGCGTAGGTAGCTGTTTATCAGTAAATATCTCCACTGAGATTAAGAAAAGCAGTAGCTTAATAAATTAAGTACTTCCTGGTATGGTTACTGTACTGGTAACTCCCGAAAAGAATCTGGATTGTGGTGAGAGAACAGAGAAAAAAGCTCATTTAGGACCTGCACTTACGAAGGGGGTAGGCAGGTGTATATCAGGGAGTAATCCTTCTGAGAATAAAAACAGCAGGAGCTTGTTAAGGTAATTACACAGGGGAAAGGATATTGTACTGGGAACTCCTCAGAAGAATCTCGTTTGTGGTGAGGGCAGAGAGATAAAAGCTCATTTAGGAACGACATGAACATGCTGCGTAGGTAGCTGTTTATCAGTAAATATCTCCACTGAGATTAAGAAAAGCAGTAGCTTAATAAATTAAGTACTTCCTGATATGGTTACTGTACTGGTAACTCCCCAAAAGAATCTGGATTGTGGTGAGGGAACAGAGAAAAAACCTCATTTAGGACCTGCACTTAGGAAGGGGGTAGGCAGCTGTATATCAGGGAGTAAACCTTCTGAGAATAAAAACAGCTGGAGCTTGTTAAGGTAATTACACAGGGGAAAGGATAATGTACTGGGAACTCCTCAGAAGAATCTGATTTGTGGTGAGGGCAGAGAGATAAAAGCTCATTTAGGAACGACATGAACATGCTGTATAGGTAGCTGTTTATCAGTAAATGTCTCCACTGAGATTCAGAAAAGCAGTAGCTTAATAAATTAAGTACTTCCTGGTATGGTTACTGTACTGGTAACTCCCCAAAAGAATCTGGATTGTGGTGAGGGAACAGAGAAAAAAGCTCATTTAAGACCTGCACTTACGAAGGGGGTAGGCAGCTGTATATCAGGGAGTAAACCTTCTGAGAATAAAAACACCTGGAGCTTGTTAAGGTAATTACACAGGGGAAAGGATAATGTACTGGGAACTCCTCAGAAGAATCTGATTTGTGGTGAGGGCAGAGAGATAAAAGCTCATTTAGGAACGACATGAACATGCTGCGTAGGTAGCTGTTTATCAGTAAATATCTCCACTGAGATTAAGAAAAGCAGTAGCTTAATAAATTAAGTACTTCCTGGTATGGTTACTGTACTGGTAACTCCCCAAAAGAATCTGGATTGTGGTGAGGGAACAGAGAAAAAAGTTCATTTAGGACCTGCAATTACGAAGGGGGTAGGCAGCTGTATATCAGGGGGTAAACCTTCTGAGAATAAAAACAGCTGGAGCTTGTTAAGGTAATTACACAGGGGAAAGGATAATGTACTGGGAACTCCTCAGAAGAATCTTGTTTGTGGTGAGGGCAGAGGGATAAAAGCTCATTTAGGAACGACATGAACATGCAGCGTAGGTAGCTGTTTATCAGTAAATATCTCCACTGAGATTAAGAAAAGCAGTAGCTTAATAAATTAAGTACTTCCTGGTATGGTTACTGTACTGGTAACTCCCCAAAAGAATCTGGATTGTGGTGAGGGAACAGAGAAAAAAGCTCATTTAGGACCTGCACTTACGAAGGGGGTAGGCAGCTGTATATCAGGGAGTAAACCTTCTGAGATTAAAAACAGCTGGAGCTTGTTAAGGTAATTACACAGGGGAAAGTATAATGTACTGGGAACTCCTCAGAAGAATCTGATTTGTGGTGAGGGCAGAGAGATAAAAGCTCATTTAGGAACGGACATGAACATGCTGCGTAGGTAGCTGTTTATCAGTAAATATCTCCACTGAGATTAAGAAAAGCAGTAGCTTAACAAATTAAGTACTTCCTGGTATGGTTACTGTACTGTAACTCCCAAAAAATCTGGATTGTGGTGAGGAACAGAGAAAAAAGCTCATTTAGGACCTGCACTTACGAAGGGGGTAGGCAACTGTATATCAGGGAGTAAAACTTCTGAGAATAAAAACAGCTGGAGCTTGTTAAGGTAATTACACAGGGGAAAGGATAATGTAACTGGGAACTCCTCAGAAGAATCTTGTTTGTGGTGAGGGCAGAGAGATAAAAGCTCATTAAGGAACGACATGAACATGCTGCGTAGGTAGCTGTTTATCAGTAAATATCTCCACTGAGATTAAGAAAAGCAGTAGCTTAATAAATTAAGTACTTCCTGGTATGGTTACTGTACTGGTAACTCCCAAAAGAATCTGGATTGTGGTGAGGGAACAGAGAAAAAAGCTCATTTAGGACCTGCACTTACGAAGGGGGTAGGCAGCTGTATATCAGGGAGTAAACCTTCTGAGATTAAAAACAGCTGGAGCTTGTTAAGGTAATTACACAGGGGAAAGGATAATGTACTGGGAACTCCTCAGAAGAATCTGATTTGTGGTGAGGGCAGAGAGATAAAACTCATTTAGGAGCGACATGAACATGCTGCGTAGGTAGCTGTTTATCAGTAAATATCTCCACTGAGATTAAGAAAAGCAGTAGCTTAATAAATTAAGTACTTCCTGGTATGGTTACTGTACTGGTAACTCCCCAAAAAATCTGGATTGTGGTGAGGGAACAGAGAAAAAAGCTCATTTAGGACCTGCACTTACGAAGGGGGTAGGCAGCTGTATATCAGGGAGTAAACCTTCTGAGATTAAAAACAGCTGGAGCTTGTTAAGGTAATTACACAGGGGAAAGGATAATGTACTGGGAACTCCTCAGAATAATCTGATTTGTGGTGAGGCAGAGAGAAAAAAGCTCATGTAGGAACGACATGAACATGCTGCATAAGTAGCTGTTTATCAGTAAATATCTCCACTGAGATTAAGAAAAGCAGTAGCTTAATAAATTAAGTACTTCCTGGTATGGTTACTGTACTGGTAACTCCCCAAAAGAATCTGGATTGTGGTGAGGGAACAGAGAAAAAAGCTCATTTAAGACCTGCACTTACGAAGGGGGTAGGCAGCTGTATATCAGGGAGTAAACCTTCTGAGAATAAAAACAGCTGGAGCTTGTTAAGGTAATTAAACAGGGGAAAGGATAATGTACTGGGAACTCCTCAGAAGAATCTGATTTGTGGTGAGGGCAGAGAGATAAAAGCTCATTAAGGAACGACATGAACATGCTGCGTAGGTAGCTGTTTATCAGTAAATATCTCCACTGAGATTAAGAAAAGCAGTAGCTTAATAAATTAAGTACTTCCTGGTATGGTTACTGTACTGGTAACTCCCCAAAAGAATCTGGATTGTGGAGAGGGAACAGAGAAAAAAGCTCATTTAGGACCTGCACTTACGAAGGGGGTAGGCAGCTGTATATCAGGGAGTAAACCTTCTGAGAATAAAAACAGCTGGAGCTTGTTAAGGTATTACACAGGGGAAAGGATAATGTACTGGAAACTCCTCAGAAGAATCTGATTTGTGGTGAGGGCAGAGAGATAAAATCTCATTTAGGAACGACATGAACATGCTGCGTAGGTAGCTGTTTATCAGTAAATATCTCCACTGAGATTAAGAAAAGCAGTAGTTTAATATATTAAGTACTTCCTGGTATGGTTACTGTACTGGTAACTCCCCAAAAGAATCTGGATTGTGGTGAGGGAACAGAGAATAAAGCTCATTTAGGACCTGCACTTACGAAGGGGGTAGGCAGCTGTATATCAGGGAGTAAACCTTCTGAGAATAAAAACAGCAGGAGCTTGTTAAGGTAATTACACAGGGGAAAGGATAATGTACTGGGAACTCCTCAGAAGAATCTTGTTTGTGGTGAGGGCAGAGAGATAAAAGCTCATTTAGGAACGACATGAACATGCTGCGTAGGTAGCTGTTTATCAGTAAATATCTCCACTGAGATTAAGAAAAGCAGTAGCTTAATAAATTAAGTACTTCCTGGTATGGTTACTGTACTGGTAACACCCCAAAAGAATCTGGAATGTGGGGAGGGAACAGAGAAAAAAGCTCATTTAGGACCTGCACTTACGAAGGGGGTAGGCAGCTGTATATCAGGGAGTAAACCCTTCTGAGAATAAAAACAGCTGGAGCTTGTTAAGGTAATTATACAGGGGAAAGGATAATGTACTGGGAACTCCTCAGAAGAATCTGATTTGTGGTGAGGGCAGAGTGATGAAAGCTCATTTAGGAACGACATGAACATGCTGCGTAGGTAGCTGTTTATCATTAAATATCTCCACTGAGATTAAGAAAAGCAGTAGCTTAATAAATTAAGTACTTCCTGGTATGGTTACTGTACTGGTAACTCCCCAAAAGAATCTGGATTGTGGTGAGGGAACAGAGAAAAAAGCTCATTTAGGACCTGCACTTACGAAGGGGGTAGGCAGCTGTATATCAGGGAGTAAACCTTCTGAGAATAAAAACAGCGGTAGCTTGTTAAGGTAATTACACAGGGGAAAGTATAATGTACTGGGAACTCCTCAGAAGAATCTGATTTGTGGTGAGGGCAGAGAGATAAAAGCTCATTTAGGAACGAAATGAACATGCTGCGTAGGTAGCTGTTTATCAGTAAATATCTCCACTGAGATTAAGAAAAGCAGTAGCTTAATAAATTAAGTACTTCCTGGTATGGTTACTGTACTGGTAACTCCCCAAAAGAATCTGGATTGTGGTGAGGGAACAGAGAAAAAAGCTCATTTAGGACCTGCACTTACGAAGGGGGTAGGCAGCTGTATATCAGGGAGTAAACCTTCTGAGAATAAAAACAGCTGGAGCTTGTTAAGGTAATTACACAGGGGAAAGGATAATGTACTGGGAACTCCTCAGAAGAATATTGTTTGTGGTGAGGGCAGAGAGATAAAAGCTCATTTAGGAACGACATGAAACATGCTGCGTAAGTAGCTGTTTATCAGTAAATATCTCCACTGAGATTAAGAAAAGCAGTAGCTTAATAAATTAAGTACTTCCTGGTATGGTTACTGTACTGGTAACTCCCCAAAAGAATCTGGATTGTGGTGAGGGAACAGAGAAAAAAGCTCATTTAGGACCTGCACTTACGAAGGGGGTAGGCAGCTGTAAATCAGGGAGTAAACCTTCTGAGAATAAAAACAGCTGGAGCTTGTTAAGGTAATTACACAGGGGAAAGGATAATGTACTGGGAACTCCTCAGAAGAATCTGATTTGTGGTGAGGGCAGAGGGATAAAAGCTCATTTAGGAACGACATGAACATGCTGCGTAGGTAGCTGTTTATCAGTAAATATCTCCACTGAGATTAAGAAAAGCAGTAGCTTAATAAATTAATTACTTCCTGGTATGGTTACTGTACTGGTAACTCCCCAAAAGAATCTGGATTGTGGTGAGGGAACAGAGAAAAAAGCTCATTTAGGACCTGCACTTACGAAGGGGGTAGGCAGCTGTATATCAGGGAGTAAACATTCTGAGAATAAAAACAGCTGGAGCTTGTTAAGGTAATTACACAGGGGAAAGGATATTGTACTGGGAACTCCTCAGAAGAATCTGATTTGTGGTGAGGGCAGAGAGATAAAAGCTCATTTAGGAACGACATGAACATGCTGCGTAGGTAGCTGTTTATCAGTAAATATCTCCACTGAGATTAGAAAAGCAGTAGCTTAATAAATTAAGTACTTCCTGATATGGTTACTGTACTGGTAACTCCCCAAAAGAATCTGGATTGTGGTGAGGGAACAGAGAATAAATCTCATTTAGGACCTGCACTTACGAAGGGGGTAGGCAGCTGTATATCAGGGAGTAAACCTTCTGTGAATAAAAACAGCAGGAGCTTGTTAAGGTAATTACACAGGGGAAAGGATAATGTACTGGGAACTCCTCAGAAGAATCTTGTTTGTGGTGAGGGCAGAGAGATAAAGCTCATTTAGGAACGACATGAACATGCTGCGTAGGTAGCTGTTTATCAGTAAATATCTCCACTGAGATTAAGAAAAGCAGTAGCTTAATAAATTAAGTACTTCCTGGTATGGTTACTGTACTGGTAACACCCCCAAAAGAATCTGGAATTTGGGAGGGAACAGAGAAAAAGCTCATTTAGGACCTGCACTTACGAAGGGGTAGGCAGCTGTATATCAGGGAGTAAACCTTCTGAGAATAAAAACAGCTGGAGCTTGTTAAGGTAATTATACAGGGGAAAGGATAATGTACTGGGAACTCCTCAGAAGAATCTGATTTGTGGTGAGGGCAGAGTGATGAAAGCTCATTTAGGAACGACATGAACATGCTGCGTAGGTAGCTGTTTATCATTAAATATCTCCACTGAGATTAAGAAAAGCAGTAGCTTAATAAATTAAGTACTTCCTGGTATGGTTACTGTACTGGTAACTCCCCAAAAGAATCTGGATTGTGGTGAGGGGAACAGAGAAAAAAGCTCATTTAGGACCTGCACTTACGAAGGGGGTAGGCAGCTGTATATCAGGGAGTAAACCTTCTGAGAATAAAAACAGCGGTAGCTTGTTAAGGTAATTACACAGGGGAAAGTATAATGTACTGGGAACTCCTCAGAAGAATCTGATTTGTGGTGAGGGCAGAGAGATAAAAGCTCATTTAGGAACGACATGAACATGCTGCGTAGGTAGCTGTTTATCAGTAAATATCTCCACTGAGATTAAGAAAAGCAGTAGCTTAATAAATTAAGTACTTCCTGGTATGGTTACTGTACTGGTAACTCCCCAAAAGAATCTGGATTGTGGTGAGGGAACAGAGAAAAAAGCTCATTTAGGACCTGCACTTACGAAGGGGGTAGGCAGCTGTATATCAGGGAGTAAACCTTCTGAGAGTAAAAACAGCTGGAGCTTGTTAAGGTAATTACACAGGGGAAAGGATAATGTACTGGGAACTCCTCAGAAGAGTATTGTTTGTGGTGAGGGCAGAGAGATAAAAGCTCATTTAGGAACGACATGAACATGCTGCGTAAGTAGCTGTTTATCAGTAAATATCTCCACTGAGATTAAGAAAAGCAGTAGCTTAATAAATTAAGTACTTCCTGGTATGGTTACTGTACTGGTAACTCCCAAAAGAATCTGGATTGTGGTGAGGGAACAGAGAAAAAAGCTCATTTAGGACCTGCACTTACGAAGGGGGTAGGCAGCTGTATATCAGGGAGTAAACCTTCTGAGAATAAAAACAGCTGGAGCTTGTTAAGGTAATTACACAGGGGAAAGGATAATGCACTGGGAACTCCTCAGAAGAATATTGTTTGTGGTGAGGGCAGAGAGATAAAAGCTCATTTAGGAACGACATGAACATGCTGCGTAAGTAGCTGTTTATCAGTAAATATCTCCACTGAGATTAAGAAAAGCAGTAGCTTAATAAATTAATTACTTCCTGGTATGGTTACTGTACTGGTAACTCCCCAAAAGAATCTGGATTGTGGTGAGGGAACAGAGAAAAAAGCTCATTTAGGACTGCACTTACGAAGGGGGTAGGCAGCTGTATATCAGGGAGTAAACCTTCTGAGAATAAAAACAGCTGGAGCTTGTTAAGGTAATTACACAGGGGAAAGGATAATGTACTGGGAACTCCTCAGAAGAATCTTGTTTGTGGTGAGGGCAGAGAGATAAAAGCTCATTAAAGAACGACATGAACATGCTGCGAAGGTAGCTGTTTATCAGTAAATATCTCCACTGAGATTAAGAAAAGCAGTAGCTTAATAAATTAAGTACTTCCTGGTATGGTTACTGTACTGGTAACTCCCGAAAAGAATCTGGATTGTGGTGAGAGAACAGAGAAAAAAGCTCATTTAGGACCTACACTTACGAAGGGGGTAGGCAGGTGTATATCAGGGAGTAAACCTTCTGAGAATAAAAACAGCAGGAGCTTGTTAAGGTAATTACACAGGGGAAAGGATATTGTACTGGGAACTCCTCAGAAGAATCTCGTTTGTGGTGAGGGCAGAGAGATAAAAGCTCATTTAGGAACGACATGAACATGCTGCGTAGGTAGCTGTTTATCAGTAAATATCTCCACTGAGATTAAGAAAAGCAGTAGCTTAATAAATTAAGTACTTCCTGATATGGTTACTGTACTGGTAACTCCCCAAAAGAATCTGGATTGTGGTGAGGGAACAGAGAAAAAACCTCATTTAGGACCTGCACTTAGGAAGGGGGTAGGCAGCTGTATATCAGGGAGTAAACCTTCTGAGAATAAAAACAGCTGGAGCTTGTTAAGGTAATTACAGAGTGGAAAGGATAATGTACTGGGAACTCCTCAGAAGAATCTGATTTGTGGTGAGGGCAGAGAGATAAAAGCTCATTTAGGAACGACATGAACATGCTGCATAGGTAGCTGTTTATCAGTAATTATTTCCACTGAGATTAAGAAAAGCAGTATTTTAATAAATTAAGTACTTCCTGGTATGGGTACTGTACTGGTAACTCCCCAAAAGAATCTGGATTGTGGTGAGGGAACAGAGAAAAATGCTCATTTAGGACCTGCACTTACGAAGGGGGTAGGCAGCTGTATATCAGGGAGTAAACCTTCTGAGATTAAAAACAGCTGGAGCTTGTTAAGGTAATTACACAGGGGAAAGGATAATGTACTGGGAACTCCTCAGAAGAATCTCATTTGTGGTGAGGGCAGAGAGATAAAAGCTCATTTAGGAACGACATGAACATGCTGCGTAGGTAGCTGTTTATCAGTAAATATCTCCCCTGAGATTAAGAAAAGCAGTAGCTGAATAAATTAAGTACTTCCTGGTATGGTTACTGTACTGGTAACTCCCCAAAAGAATCTGGATTGTGGTGAGGGAACAGAGAAAAAAGCTCATTTAGGACCTGCACTTACGAAGGGGGTAGGCAGCTGTATATCAGGGAGTAAACCTTCTGAGAATAAAAACAGCTGGAGCTTGTTAAGGTAATTACACAGGGGAAAGGATAATGTACTGGGAACTCCTCAGAAGAATCTTGTTTGTGGTGAGGGCAGAGAGATAAAAGCTCATTAAGGAACGACATGAACATGCTGCGAAGGTAGCTGTTTATCAGTAAATATCTCCACTGAGATTAAGAAAAGCAGTAGCTTAATAAATTAAGTACTTCCTGGTATGGTTACTGTACTGGTAACTCCCCAAAAGAATCTGGATTGTGGTGAGGGAACAGAGAAAAAAGCTCATTTAGGACCTGCACTTACGAAGGGGGTAGGCAGCTGTTTATCAGGGAGTAAAACTTCTGAGAATAAAAACAGCTGGAGCTTGTTAAGGTAATTACACAGGGGAAAGGATAATGTACTGGGAACTCCTCAGAAGAATCTGACTTGTGGTGAGGGCAGAGAGATAAAAGCTCATTTAGGAACGACATGAACATGCTGCGTAGGTAGCTGTTTATCAGTAAATATCTCCACTGAGATTAAGAAAAGCAGTAGCTTAATAAATTAAGTACTTCCTGATATGGTTACTGTACTGGTAACTCCCCAAAAGAATCTGGATTGTGGTGAGGGAACAGAGAAAAAACCTCATTTAGGACCTGCACTTAGGAAGGGGGTAGGCAGCTGTATATCAGGGAGTAAACCTTCTGAGAATAAAAACAGCTGGAGCTTGTTAAGGTAATTACACAGGGGAAAGGATAATGTACTGGGAACTCCTCAGAAGAATCTGATTTGTGGTGAGGGCAGAGAGATAAAAGCTCATTTAGGAACGACATGAACATGCTGCATAGGTAGCTGTTTATCAGTAAATGTCTCCACTGAGATTAAGAAAAGCAGTAGCTTAATAAATTAATTACTTCCTGGTATGGTTACTGTACTGGTAACTCCCCAAAAGAATCTGGATTGTGGTGAGGGAACAGAGAAAAAAGCTCATTTAGGACCTGCACTTACGAAGGGGGGTAGGCAGCTGTATATCAGGGAGTAAACCTTCTGAGAATAAAAACAGCTGGAGCTTGTTAAGGTAATTACACAGGGGAAAGGATAATGTACTGGAACTCCTCAGAAGAATCTTATTTGTGGTGAGGGCAGAGAGATAAAAGCTCATTTAGGAACGACATGAACATGCTGCGTAGGTAGCTGTTTATCAGTAAATATCTCCACTGAGATTAAGAAAAGCAGTAGCTTAATAAATTAAGTACTTCCTGGTATGGTTATTGTACTGGTAACTCCCCAAAAGAATCTGGATTG